>NW_020174929.1:1062259-1097564 GCF_003031525.2 Neophocaena asiaeorientalis asiaeorientalis | reverse complement strand
AGACCAAAAAAGTGAGAGGCCCCCGTACCAAAAAAAAAAAAAAAAAAAAAAAATATATATATATATATATTATGTTTATTGTAGAAAATTTGGATGGAGAGAAAAATATGAAGCAAAAAATTACCTTTAATCTCATTCTACCATCTAGTGATAACCACAGTCAATATGTTGGTCAACATCTTACCAAGAGGTAGTTTTGCACAAACATTTTCCTATTACAAAAATATCACATTATATGCTAGTTATTAAAAACTTTTCACTTAACAATATATAGTCTTTTCCCACATCAAATAATATAATATGCTAAAACTTTTATGCCTAATATAAACAACGCTAAATGTAGGCTAGCTCTTATTTGCCTTATTAGTAGGCCAATTTATTTAGTTACAAAAACTTATTTAAAATCATATTTTTGCAAATACTAAATTTATTTTAAAATGTTAATTTAAAAAATCTCACATTCCATGAGATGTCATTAATTTTTCATCATTGGAGATATTCTTTTGAGTCACTGCTTCTTTTAGAGTTTATCATCTATCCTTGTGTATCTGTTTATGATGCTGTTACTGGAAACCTTATCCCAAGATATAAATATTCATTTATATAACATTAAGACTTTTAGTATCATTGCTAATTGCCACAATATGACCTTTTATCATCTTGCTTTTAAAAGGGATCTTGTTTACCACAATATCATCACTTGGAATTATGTGGCCAGACTCCAGGAAAAACTATTAAATATGTGTTAATTTTCTCCAATTCCAGTTTTTACAGTTTCAGTCATATTATCTATCATTAATCTATCTATCTTCTGTCTAAATATACACAGACATAAAACTAACATTGATGAAGGAAATTTGGGGCTAACGTCTTTTCTCAATCCTCGTAATGCTATTCAAGACAAAGGAATTGAGAAAGTACCCTTTGAAAAGCTTGATTTAAGCTTTTTTTCCTTTTTTTTTTTTTTTTTTTTTTGCGGTACGCGGGCCTGTCACTGCTGTGGCCTCTCCCGGCCATGGCTCACGGGCCCAGCTGCTCCGCGGCATGTGGGATCTTCCCGGACCAGGGCATGAACCCGTGTCCCCTGTATCGACAGGCAGACTCTCAACCACTGAGCCACCAGAGAAGCCCGATTTAAGCTTTTTTAAGGGATCACTTCGTGAAAAAGAAATTTACCTTATATTTGAGTATGTAGGTTATAGGAAAAGGGATGATAGGATTATGTGAAATATGTATTTGAGTTTTTCTGTTTAACACTTAATAAAATCTTTTTATACTCCACAATTAGACAATCAGAACTTTTTTTAAAGAACATTGAATCTGAAAGTGATTTTTTAGATTTCTTCAGCAGATTGCCTATCTCCACTTCACTTAGTTGTTCTCCTGGGGTTTTATTTGTTCTTTCGTTTGGAATGTGTTCTTCTGTCCCCTCATTTTGCTGTTTTTATTTCTTTGTATCAGGTAGGTTGGTTATGTTTCCTGACCTTGGAGAAGTGGCCTTTTGTAGGAGACGTCTTATCAGTCCCAGCAGCGCACTCCTCTCTGGTCAGTAGAGCTATATGCTCTAGGGGTGTCCCTTATGTGGGCTGCTTGTGTCCTCCTGTTGTGGTGGGCTGACTATTGTGGGTGTCTGGTAAGTTTGGCCAGCCCCTGGTCCGGCTGGTTGCCAGGCTCTGCCTTGTGCAGAGGCTGCCGGATGCTGCATGGTGGGTCCACCATGAATCAAGGTGGCTGGTTGCAGAATCTTGGGAGGGTAGTGGGGGGTTGTGCTGGCCTACTTGTGGTCAAAGTTGGCGTCCAGGAGATCCCGAGGCTGGTGCCCGCCCACTGGTGGGTGAAGCCAGGTCCTGGGGCTAGTGCTGGCCCACTGGCAGGCAGATCCATGTCCTGGGGTCTGACTGCAGGGCCCATGGATCCCAGAGCTAGTGTTGGATCTCTGGTGGGTAAGGCCAGTTACTGACACAGTGGCTGGGGCTGGGAGGTCCAGGGTATCTCAAAGCCTGTGTTGGCCTGCTGGTGGTCAGGGCCAGGGCCCAGGGGGTCCCACGGCTAGTGCTGTCTTGCTGGTGGATGGGCTGGGCCCGCAGGCTGTGGGGCTGTGGTTGTCCTGGGATTCGTGTTATCTCACTGGTGGGTGAGGGTAGTCCTGAGGCTAGAGCACGCTTGCTGATGGGTGGGGCCAGGGATTCTAGGGCTGGTGCCTGCCCACTGTTGGGTGGAGCTGGATCCTGGGGTCTCTGGCTACAGGGCCTTGGGGGTCGCTGGTCTAGTGCTTGCACACTGGTGTTTGGAGCCTGGTCCTGGGTCCTCTGGTGGGCAGGGTCATGTCCAAGAGTGGCTGTGGACACAGCTGAATCCTAAGGTGTGTCTGTCTGCTAGTGGGTTTGTCTGTGTCCATGCCCAGTTAGTTTTTTGATCTGAGGCATCCCAGTACTTGTGCCTTTAGTCTGGCGGACGTGGGTAGGGCTGGGTCCTGAGGAAAATAAGCTAGTGGTAGAACGAGCACCCAAATATACTTGCTGTCAGTGTCTGTGTCCCCAAGAGTGAATTCCAATTGCCTCCTGCCTCTTTGGGAGACTCTCCAAGATCAAGCAGGTAGGTATGACCCTGGCTCCTTTCAAGTTATTACTTCTGCCCTGGCTCCTGAAGCCTGTGAAATTTTGTGTTGGAGTCCCTATTTCCCACAGCCCTCTGTCTCGCCCCAAAGTAAGCCCCATGGCCTTCAAAGTCAAATGTTCTAGGGGTTCGTCTTCCCAGGCTGGGGAGCCTGATGTGGGGCCGGGTCCTCTCACTCCTTGAGGAGAATGTCTGCAATTGTAATTATTCTCCCATTTGTGGGTCACCCACTGGGGATATGGGTCCTGACTATATTTCAGCTCTGTTCCTCCTACGCTATAGTTTCTTCTTTATATCTTTAGTTTTAGAAGATTTATCCTGGTAGGTCCCGACCTTTTTCATCAATAGGTGTTCTGTAAATAGTTGTAATTTTGGTGTAACTGTGAGAGGAGGTGCATTCAGGGTCTTTCTACTCCGCCATCTTCCCCACCTAGTACACTCTATTTCAGGATAATTTCCCCTTAATTATCTCTTAAGAAATCCTGCATTACTTGTTGTTTAAGAAAATGAAGATAAACTTCTCTACTTTTTCTCCTGAGAAATACTGTCCTTTATTATCTGTATGGATGCTGCTTCCTCTCTTATAGTTCCTCATTTAGGGAATATTACTTAGATGAACTAAGCTTAAACTTTTTTCCTAGTTTTTCAGCCCCACATTATCTCTGGCATTCATTTATTTATTTGTTCAACAAATTTACACCTATTGAGTAATCTGTTATTTTGCACTGAGACAAATGAAAAAGATAAAATTTGTGATAGTCACTAGGGCTATTCTCAACATTCCAATTTTTCTATTTCTAGGTATATGGTATGACTAAATTGCATTTCTTCATCTCCTTGCCATTAGATATAACTTTATTACTTTATTTAGTTATCTATGCTTGACTCTGCTGGATCTCATTTCCCCACCATGGAAGCATATGTTAAGAGGGAACCTCTGTCAGTCTGGGTCCCTGAGTGACCACCACAAACAGAGCTGTTCTCCTGGCCAATGCTGGACAAATAAGATGAAGGTATTAAACTACTGAGAGTTTAGAGCTTGCTACCACAGCTTAACTTAGCCTATCCTGATGGATAGAAAGCCCTTGCTTTCAAGATCCTCTTAATTTAGTGGAGTAGAGGTGATAATGAAGCATTTCAACTACACTCTTATCAGATTTACTATTAAAACATACTTCTATATAATGGAAGGACCAAGGAAAGAAATCAGACGTAAGGATCAGATAGCCCTGATTTGAAATCTTAACTCTATCTTTTAGTTGTATTTAAGTTATTAAACTTTCTAAATCTCACTCTCCATGTTATAGAATATGGGCAATAGTGCTATTTATCTCATAGGGTGTTTGTAATAATTAGGTGAGCTACATAATAAGCATTCAATAAAAAGTAGTTACTACTATTATTTTTAATATTGTTATTTTCTAAATCTGTATTTCGTATAAATGGGTAATGTTGGATTGGCAAAGTTTCATATAAGTAATGCTGAACAGTTGAGGAGTTGGGGAGTTGAACTGTGAAAGAGCCATATCTGGTAGAGGCTTGGGCAAATATTTTGGGTGAGGAGATGTTATGCATAGAATACAGGTGAATGGTGAGAGGTTAAGCTGGAAGGTAGCCGAGAACTGAAGGAGAAAGACCTACCTACCATGACTAGGAAGAAATGGTGACACTGATGGAAGTGAAAAGCATCAAAATTTTAAGATGAAATCAACATTTTAGAAAGATCATTAAAGTAGTGGAATGAAAGAGGGATTGGAAGAAAACATGAGATTGGAAACAAATCTGTAAAGGTGTTACTGAAGTCTTCCAGGGAGAAGAGAGTAAGTATACTGATAATATTTGAAACCATGGATGCACATGACTTCATAAAGAGGGATCTCTTGATGTCAGGGCTTGGAATTGGTATTGCTAACATTCCAAGGGTTGCATGAAGCAAAGTGTTCTTGGGGAGAAAAAGGACAGGGAGGAGAAGACAGATAGGAGCCAGGAACCTTGGCTATCATGGATGCCAAAGTAGGGGAGAATGTGAGCAGGGGATAATCAACGCTGTGAAATATGGCTGAAATGCAAAGTAAGATACTGTCTTAAGATTCTTTTATGTCATGTAAGAATTAGGAGGTCATGGTGGATTTGTGTGGAAGAATTTTGGTAGATTGCCAGAGGTTAAAGACAGACTGCCAAAAATGCATGAGGGAGGGTGGTGGAGTGTGGAAGTAGAGTGGGTAAGAGTACTTTCAAGAAGTTTGGCTGTAAATAATAGGGGAAAAGTGGAGACATAGAGTAAGGAAAGTTATTTTCTTTGAAATGGAAGTGACTTTAACATATGTATGCTTTGGAGTATCCCTCTTAGATGCAAGCAAATGTTTCTCTTACCCTGGGTCTATACTTTAAAAGGACACCTCTGTCCTGTTGACCACATCTGTCCCCAAGGCAAGGAATCTCAAGCCCAAAAGGACACACACCACTGAAGAGACTTCTGGACCCAAATGTCTCTGATCACACTTCCAGAACCTACACAGACTTCTTCCCTGAATCTGCCCTCCTGAGTTTATGGGCTGCTAGGATGTTCACCTCTAGGCTTAGGTGGTGGCCATGGAATAGCTGTCATGAAGGTGGAGAGGTGGGTGGGTGGGAAATCCAAGGAGTCTAGGAAATCTAAATTCAAATCTGGCCTTCCACGTCATCATAGGGCAGTAGTTGTCAAGGCAAGGTGATAAAATATATTCTTGTGATCTGTTAGGTGGATTGATTTATCTTTTAAACGCTTCAAGTTATAGTTAATGTATGATAATCTGCACATATTCAAATTGTACATTTTGATGTTTTGACATCTGTATAGACTTATAATACATTACCACAATCCAGAGAGTGAACGTATCTATCCATCATCTGCAAAAGTTTCCCTGTGCCCCTTGTAATGACATCCTCCATGCTCTCCTGCTTGCCATGCTCCCTGGTAACCACTTACCTGCTTCCCATCACTCTGGATTCATTTGCATTTTCTAGAGCTTTATATAAATGGAATCATATACCATGTATTCTTCTTCTGTTTGTTTACTTTTGGTCTGGCTACTTTCACTCACAACAATTATTTTAAAATTTATTAATGTTGTTGCATTTCCAATAGTTCATTCCTTTTAATTTCTGCTTATTCCATTATATGGATATACTACAACTTGTTTAGCCATTAACCTGTAGGTGGGTATTTGTTTCCAGTTTTTGCCTGTAAGAGATAAAACGGCTATGAACATTCTTATACAAATTTTTATATGGATGTGTAAGATAGAATATATATATTCTCTTAGGTAAATACTAGCAAGGAAAGGGCTGAATTATATGGTAAATGTGTGTTTAACTTTTTAAGAAACTGCCAAAGTGTTTTCCAAAGTGGTTGTATCATTCGACTTTCTAGCCAGCAGTGTGTGAGAACTCCAGTTTCTCCACATGTTTAACAACATTTGGTATGATCGGTGTCATTAATTTTAGGCATTATAATAGGTGTGTAGTGGTATCTCACTATAATTTTAATTTGCATTTTCCTAATGACTAATGATGTGGGCATTTTTAATGAACTAATCTTCTTTGGTAAATTGTCTATTCAAATCTTTAGCCCATATTTTAATTGGGTTGTATGTTTTCTTATTGAATTTTGAGAGTTCTTTATATATTGTGGATAGAAGTCTTTCATTAGGTATAAGTTAGACAAATATCCTCTCCCAGTCTGTGGCTTGTCTTTCCACTTCCTTAGAAGTATTATTTGAAGAGCAGAAGTTTTTTGTTTTGATGAAGTCCAACTTATTTTTTCCTTTGAGAAATGATGCTTTTGATGTCATATCTAAGAAATGTTGGCCTAACTCAAGGTCACAAATAGGTTTTCTCTTAAAACTTTTATAATTTTAGGTTTGACATTTAGATTTATGATCCACTTTGAGGTTTTTTTTATGGTGCAAGAAATTGATCAAATTTTCATTACCATTTGTTGAAAAGACAATCTTTTTCCATTGAATTAGTGTTGCATCTTTGTCAAAAAATCAGTTTTTTATATTTGTAGGAATCTATTCTCTTTCAATGATCTGTGTGGCTATCTTGAAGCCAGTATCACACTATCCCGGGTACTACAGCTTTATACATCTTGAAGTCAGGAAGCCCTCCAAATTTATTTTCCTTTTCAAAGTTGTTTTGGCTATTCTAGTTGAGTTGTATTTCCATATAAATTTTAGAATGGGCTTATCAATTTCTACTAAAATATCTGCTGAAAATTTGATTGTGATTGCATTGGATCTATAGATAAATTTGGGAAGAATTGATATCATAACAATATTGATTCTGATGAATCAAGAACAAATTATATCTCTCCATTTCTTCAGATCTTTTAATAATTTGCTCAACATCATTTTGTTGTGTTATTGTACATTTCACATCATTCATCAGGTTTATTTCTAAGAATTCCATCTGATGCTATTGCAGATGGTTTAAAAACATTTTTTTTTTTTTTTTAGTTTTCTATTGTTCATTGCTAGTATTTAGAAATACAATTGATTTTTATATATTGATCTTTCTGGAAATTTTGATAAGCCAATTTATTATCATTAGCAGCTTTTTGGGTAGATTTCATCAGACTCTCTATAGGCAATAACATAAACTACAAATAGACATGTTTCTTTCTTTGTTATATGGATACGTTTTTCATATGGATAACTACAGTAGTCTGAACCCCCAGTATAAAGTTGAATAGACATAGTACGAATAGGTTTTCTTAAAAATAAGGAATGGATATTAGATTTTGCCAAAAGAAGTTTTTACTACCACTATTGAGATAATACATTTTTTTCCTTTTATTTTGCGAATATGTGAATTACATTGATTTTCAAATATTAAACCAACCTTGCTTTTTTAGAATTAATTACTATTTGGTCATGATATATTACTTTATATATATTTATAGAGATATCTATCTATTTATATCTATTATCTATCTATCAATCTATCTATGTATCTATCTATCTACCATCTATCTATCTGTCTATAGAGAGAGAGATTAAGAATGAGAGAGATTGAGAGAGTTGAATTCTATTTACTAAAAATGTGTTTATAATTTTTGCAACTCTATTCATGTTTTGATTTTGGGGGATTTATTTGCTTTTCTTTTTCTAGTTTCTTAAGGTGGAAACTGAGGCAGTTAATTTGACCTCTTCTAATATAGGCATTTAGTGCTATAATTTCCCCATTAATACTGCTTTCTGACATTTAATTTTTATTCAGCTTAAACTATTTTCTAATTTCCATTCTTATTTTTTCCTTGATCCCTGGGTTATTTGGAAGTGTATTATTATTTCTAAAATATTTGATGATTTTCAGATATTCTGTTATTGATTTCTAATTTAATTCCATTGTGGTCAGAGAACACTTTTATGACTTGAATACTTTTGAACTTATTGAGACTTGTTTTATGGCCTAAACTGTGGTCTGTCTTGGCAAATAGTCTGTTTACTCTTGAAAAGAATGTGTATTCTGATGTTGGGTGGAGTGTTTCATAAATATTCCTTAAGTTTGTGTATTAAGTTTCTAGAAGTTATTCCACAGCTGACTGATGCTCCTTAATTTTTCAAATATTATTTCTTTCTCTCTGTTTCATTTTTAATAATTTCTATTATGCTCTCAAGTTTACCAGTCTTTTGCAATGCCTAATCTACCTCTAATTCTATTCAGTGTATTTTTTATCCTAGTCACTGAAGTTTTTATCCCTAGAAGTTAGATCTGGGTCTTTTTTATATTTTTCATGTTTCTACTTAATTTTGTAACACTGAATACTGTTATTATAAGCATTTTGTTGTCCTTCTTTACTAACATTTGTGTTAGTTCTGGGTCAGTTTCATTTTATTCATTATTCTCCTCACTATGGGTCGTTTTCCTGTTCTTTTTGCAAGTTTGGTACTCTTTGACTAGACGCTGTACATTGTGAATTTTACCTTTTTGAGCACTGGATCTTTTGTATTCCTATAAATATTCTTGAACTTTATTCCAGGATATAGTTAAGTTATTTAGAAATAGTTTGATCCTTTTTGGTTTTTCCATTATGACTTGTTCATTGGGCCTAGTTTTGTGCTCATCCTGGGTTAATTTTTTCCTCACCCTGAGGCAAGACCTTTGTGAGTAGTCCACCTAATTACCTGTGAATGATAAGTTTTCTTAGTCTGGGTGATGGGAAAAGGCACTCTTCCTAACCCCTTGGTAGTGCCAGGCATTGTTCCTGTCGATTTTGCCCTGGCTTGGGGTAGTTTTCTCACATGCACGCACTATACTTTTTCTGCCAAATTATTGAGCTGATCCTCTGCAGACATCCAGGGTTCTGTTTCTGTGCAAGTCTCTCCTCTTGAGTACTCTGTCCTTTGAACTCTAGCAGCCTTATTCTCCCTGTACTCTCAGCTCTGTCTCCTCTATTCAGAGAGTCCACTGGGGTCCTCCTGGATTCTTCCTCCTCTGTTGTGGCCTGAGAACTCTCTCAAGACAGTAAATTAAAGAAATTGTAGGGCTCACCTTATTTGTTCCCCATTTCTCAGGGATCACTGTCATCTGTTAACTGTTGTCCAAACTCTTAAAAAACATTGTTTTATATGTTTGGTCTGTGTTTTTGAAGCATGGGTTTGTTTCAGGTGGGATAGTAAACCTGGTTGCTGTTACTCCATCCTGGGTAGAACCAGATGGTTCTGTTAGTTTGCTTTATAATCTTTAAATATTTAAAAAATTGTACACAGGCCTCCATTTGTACTTTTCCCCTGGACTCAGCAAATGTTGTGGCAGATCAAGGAAAAAGTCAGTAGTATGAAAATATATGAAAAAAAAAAAGAGAGATAATTGATGTAATAACACAGTCTCAAAGGGAAGGAATCATTATTCTTAAAATGTTTACAGAAAGGAGAAAGTAAAAGATATTTGAGGAATATGGCTTATAATATATGCTGTCAATATTTAGAGATATTGTTGTTTGTTGACATGTAAAAGGTTTACTGAGCCATAGCAATAGCACAATTGCCTTGGAAGGTCTTATACTTTTGATAGTTAATACCCAGTTATGTATTTTCCCATTGGTTTTTAGCAGTGTTGGTGTGAAGCAGAGCAGCTAGTTTGTTAAGTTTGTCTATGTCTTATGTGGAGAAAAGAAAATAATGGAGCACAGATTTTAGGCTGGATATGGAATAAATTAGGAGAAAATGAACAAATTTAAGAATAAATAAATGGGTACAAAATAACTAACATTTATTTAGCACCTACTATGTTCCACACCCTACACTATGCTAAATGTTCCATGTTGCCTCATTTTATCATCATAACAACTGTATTAGATGGACATGAGTATCTGCTAGAATAGACATAATTCCATTTTCTTTATAGGAGGAAATTAGGCCTTGTTTAAGTTGACACAGCTAGGAAGCAACTGATCCAGGATGTGGATCCAAGGAGACTGATTTAAGAGCCCACACACTTAACCACTGACTCTGTTGCCAATGAGGTTAAAATGGAAATGGATTAAAATACGCAAGGGAGCTGGAAGAATTGAGGGTTGTGGTCAGAAAGCAAGATATTAATGTTAAAGGTGTCAGAGACAGAGCCGCTTTGGGTGACGTTGGATCTCAGGTGGGTGGCTGAAATAGAGCTGAAGTTAATATAATTAAGTTAAGGCAATTTAAGAAACTTTAGGCAGGGTTTTGCCTAATTTGTGTTCATGGATATTAAAATCACCCATGATTCTGGCTGAATTTGAGATGGAAGGTAAGACTAATGAAGTTTTATTTTTCTATTTGTCCTATTGGATGGTTTTCTCTAAGCCTTTAGAAAAACTCAAGAAGTTGAGGAACCCTAACATTGGATACCTTATTTAATCCATCAGGAAATGTTCCCAGGTCCCCAACCTGCCAGCAGACAATCTAGTAAATGGATATACTTACTCTACTGGTGTCCACTACTTATCACTCCTGAAGTAATCTGGGTCTCAATCATGTATCCCTTCCCCAAGGAGAGGTCTTGATGTCATTGTTTGAGATTTACTATCTATGCAGAGTCCTTTTGGCCCCTTCAGTCAGGTATTTCATCAGTGCCAGAGAGGAACTGCAACACCTAGGAGAGGGGTCATCTGAAGTTTCCTGCTGTAATAAGGGAAATTCACCAGAATAAATATATATAGAAAGGCCAAACTTGTGGAACCCTTGAGTTTCTTGGTTGTTGGTTTAATATTTCTCAGGTAATCTCACAGAGTATCAGCTCTCTAATGTCATCTTAACTCACAGTATTACATTATATTAATGTAACATATCATTATTATTTTAATAACAAATTCCTTTAAAAGGCTTGTTATTTATATAAATTCTTTGATGGGGATTACAGAAAAAGGTGGTGCCGATTTTACCCTATGAAAGGAGATTATCATGGATTCTATACTGTACCCGATGGGATTATAAGGTGAAAATCAGTCCTAAAGTAACTGTAGTTTGGCAATATTCTCTTTCCTCTGATTTTGTTTAGTGTGGGTTTCCTGCCCTGTAGCATGTGATTCTCAGCAGAGGATTTTAAACTCTAGCACTTTTGAAGTCCAACGGACTCACAGACCTATGCCAGGTCCTGGGTTTCCATCTGTGGCCAGTTCTATGATTAAAAAGCTTCAGAGCACATCTGTGACAAGGCAGAGTTTATATTCCAGGGCAGTCAGTTTGTGTAATGGTTAAGCCACAGTTGTATGTGGGTATCATATTGTCATCATGTTCTAGAGTGAGTCGACCAAAAACCAAATGAGGTAGGGAAGGCATAAAATCAACCTATAAGGCAAGTTAAGAAAGAGAAATTTGTTTTTCTAAAAGAGAATTGAAGTTTTCATGTCAGCAAGTCTTAAAATTTGGTTTGTAATTGAGTCTTGGAGTTGAAAACAAAATAATTTTATTTCCTCAAGCCATAATTCTGTGTGCCCCACCATGTTTATATTTTAATAGAGAGTGAGTACATACGGGGTAAGTTTAAGTGGTGTGTTAGAGTGATCACTATTTTCTAGGATTAAAAAAAAAAAAGGTAGTGGTTAATTGAAAGAGGAGAATGAGGGGCAAATTAAGGGTGAAATATGTAATTGGAGCCGATGCAAGAAACAAGGGAACATATTATAAATAGCATAATTAATACTGTAAGTTAAAATGTTTTTTGGTTTTTTTTTTTTTTTTTTTTTTTTGGTTTTTTTTTTTTTTTTTGGTTTTTTTTTTTTTTTTTGGTTTTTTTTTTTTTTTTTGGTTTTTTTTTTTTTTTTTTTTGGTTTTTTTTTTTTTAGAAAGTTAGTTTGTGCCTCAATCTGCCCCCTTATTACTCTCAAGAGAAGCTTTCTAATTCACAGGAGGGAATAGAAGAAGAAATTAAGGTGAAAAAGAAGAGTCAGATAGTTGCTGGGTACTTTGAGGCTTCATATGTGAAAGTCATGCTCAGAGTGAGTCTTAATTAAGGATGGGGCACTAGATGTTTAAGGCTGAGATGGGCAAAGTGTCATATAGGGACAGCGGCAGGGAATGGAGAAAGGCTGTGTTGAAGATAGTGCTTGAACACAGTCGCTTAGTACATGCTGAGTTTTATTTTTCATGCATTATTACCCTGTAGTATTTGTAACTAAGATAAAAAAAAAAAAAAGAGTTCCAAAGCTATTAGAGATAAAAAACAAAAGCAAGAAGTTTTAAGGGGACTCCACATTTTATACTTACGTTTCCTTAACATTTAGAAATCTGTGTTTTTGAAACTGGTCTTTCAGTTTGTTGCAGACAGTGCTTTGGAAAACAGATCCCTAAGTCTGAAAAGGTCAACGCAAGCCCTTCACACCAACAAAAATGCACATTTTCCTTTCATCACTCAGGAATAGTTCTTCTGATGCTGTTGAATATTAAAGTAATGAAGAATTTCTGTGTTATCTAAATTATTTGTTTTGTTCTCTGGGCATATGAGCTAGCTAATTTACAAAGTCTGGTTGAAAAATCCTCATTTGGATAGCAGTTAATAAAAATGCAAGTCTTTTGACTAATGGTAAGATGATAGTATTTGGTTTTTCTCCCAAGTAAACAGATTTGTTTCCAGGAATTTGAGTGATGGAAAAATGACCTTTAAACCTATTTTTCAAGTTGAAGAGACTGTTCTGTTGTGAAAATTCATATACAAATATTTTGGAGAGTAAAAATCTCCAAGGAATTAATGGGGAACAAACAGCTATGAACTAAACAATATGGACTTCAGATGATATTATGGACATTTTTCTCCTATAAGTAAACTAGTTTTATAATATAAATTTGGAAGAATTTTATTCTAATGAAGAATAAGTTTCACCATTAAAACTTTTTCTAGCCAAATTGACACATTTATGCTATTTTTTAAGTTGATAACTGATTGTCGAGGGTCTATTAGCTACAAATCCTCTTCTAGGCATTGAAAATACAATAGTGAATAAGACAGTGTTTGCCTTCAAAGAGTTGAAATTCTTACTGGGAAAGATAGATAATTAAAAGAAAAATATGAACAATATATCAAATAGTAGTAAGTAGAAAAAGAAAATAAATTAGGGACAATAAATTACTTCAGAAGAGACTGTACTTGAATTGGAATTTGAATGATGAAAAGGAGGTAGGCAAATTAAGATCTGGAGAAAGAGGTCTTAAAAATAGGTAATAATAATTGAAAAGGCCTGAAGACAGGAACAAGCTTGGTATTTTTGTGAAATAGAGAGAAGGCCAGTATGCTTTCTTTCATAGGAGAAAGAAAAAAATCTCCAATAGTTTAAAACGATTAGGACACATTTTGGCTCACATAACCAGAAGTGCAAAGGTCAAGTAGTTTTCAGGGTTGTTTGATCCTGTTGAGCCAGTGGCATCTGTTGACTATTTTATCAGAAGTAGACGTTCAAAGACAGTTTTGCCCACGGCATCTTGGTTGGAGTCATCAAGGAAAGCATGACGCAGGCAAGCACTGGATTGGATATAGGGAAGGGACAGAGCAAGATCAGTTCTGGAGTGGGCGTTGGTTCCCCAGGGCCAGCAGTTCCCTCTGACAGCCGATGTAGGGCAACTGGCTTACATGCATGTCTCGTGTGCTGTAGCAGAAGGAGTCTCTCTTTGCAGGAGAAGCTATTGCAGCAGGGTTGACCAGGTGCCATATATTGCACATGCTTAAGCAGAACAGTGGAGAACACACTGAATCTGAAACAGGGAAAGATATTCCCATGCAAAGAGATAAGCCCAGCACGCTTATGGCCATGAGGAGTCTTGACGTCTTGACAAGGATGTGTTCCAAGCCCAAGGCCTATTCTTAAACAGCTAAGATGAGGTGGAAAGACTGCAAGCAGAAGACTGCCTTTCCCAACAGATCCCATCATCAAGAACCCATATTTTTTTCCCTTCTTTTCATTTTCTTCCCCAGTATATTCGCATTAACCTTTGATTTGTACTGAAGGTCTGTTCACTTTGTGGCTATAGGATGGAGGCTGGTATCCATCAGACTTTACTCATTCAGGTTCAGGGGACAAGGAAATTAATTCTCAAATCTCTTAGAAGAATAAGGAACTTTCTTAGAAGCTCTGTCAACCTCTTCTCACCTGCTACCCAAATCTTTCAAACAACCAATCCTGAACTAATCAGTGGTGAAGGGAGTACAATTATTCTTAGGTATATCAGGTCCACCTCTAAATATGTCTGTGGAAGCAGGAAACCTATACTTCCCACATTCCTGAGATATGTAGCTTGTATAAAAAAACAAGAACATGAAAAAAATTATCATTCTTTTTAGAGGAATAGGGTGGGGGCAAACTGTTGATTAAGCAAACTATTGATTACCTGATATAGCTATTATGGCTATAGTATAGTGAATAAGGTGGAAAATGGAAAGAAATGAGGCCAGATATTTAGACAATGGATAGATTATGGAGAGTCCTGTAGGATATTGAGTTTGCACCTTACTCTACTTGAAGGAAAAGCGAATTTTGGATTTTTAAGCCACTGTGTATGTGTGTGTTTGTATGTGACATGATCTGATTTGTGTGTAAAATTGATCACTGATAAGAGGTGGTGTGACAAGTTCAGGCAGTTCTTCCTGAAAAAGACAATTACAGAAACTGGAAGAAAAGCAAAAACAATCATTTGAAGATACTGGAAAATGACCAAAGGCTGGCAGAGACTTGAGAAGAGTTTACTACTGAATGATTGCCACTATGTCATGTAGAAAGTACAATTTTGTGGCTTAAAAAAAAAAAAACTCAGCCTAAATGACTCAATTTCAAAGCAGGAAAAATCACTGGAGATTTAGGTATAAACTTTAGAAGCAGGAGTACCACAAAAGAGTTGAAATCCAAAAATATGAGTATAAACCTTGTCCAAATGCTTGGATGACCAGTAGAGTATGCATGCGTATGGTTGACCCCAGGCATTCTGGTTCAAAAGCAGGGAGAAAGTAGAAATGGGTCTCTTGAAAGACAGAATTAATTCTGTCGAAATACTGGAGTTTGTTATTCCTTTGATTGAGTGCATTCCCTAGTACACAGAGAGCTTGAGTGGCAGAAAACAGTAGCCTTATTAGATTGATTTGTCAAAAGAAAGAATTCTGGGATAGAAAAGCAACTGGAAATTTACTACAGGGGCCCTGGAGGCAGGAAACCACCAAAAGGATGAGCCTAAAAATCTGAGTATCAGCTCAGCTAAATTCCTTGGCAGACATCTAAACTAAACAGGTACAGAAGAGACCAACATGGGAGCTAGGCCAAAAAAGCAACTAGAAGCCAAGAGAACTTGGCAGGGGTATCATCTTTTCCACACTATGGGACAAATAAATTTTAGTTTGAGTTCAGGCAAGTTCATGGCACCAAAACCCAATAATCTTAAGAAGAAGAAAAGAGGTTTCAGAGTAACTATAACATATTATCTGCTTATAGACTGATTTTTTTCAATTCATGTGTTGAAGCCCTATCCCCAATGTAGCTGTATTTGGAAATGGGGCCTTTGAGGAAGTAATTAAGTTTAAATGAAGACATAAGGGTGATGCCATGGTCCAATAGAATTTGTGTCCTTATAAAAAGAAACACCGGAGCATTCTTTCTCTCTCTGCACACACACTGAGGAAAGATCATGTGAGGACACAGTGAGAAGACAGTGGTCTGCAAGCCAGAAGAAGAATGCTCATCAGAAACTGAATTGTTTAAGAGATGAAGGAGAAAATAAATTGTGTAATAAAAATTATTTGTTTAACAAAAAAGAAGGTGGGAAGGAGGAACAGAGGAATAAAATGCAGGTGAGGCAAACAAAAGATGAATAGCAAAATGTCAGAAATAGGTCCAACCATATTGATAATTATATTAAATTTAAACAGACTTGAATCAGCATATTGCCACACTAGAAAAAAAGCAAGACTCTCACATATTTTGACCATAAGAGATGGATTTTTAAATATAGATATCTTTAAAGTAGAATAGTAGAAAAAGTATAATATATAAACAGTAAGCATATGAAAACTGAAGTGGCTATATTAATATAAGATTAAATAGACTTGACACAAGGACTATTACTAGACACCAAGGTAGAGATTTCATAATGATAAAAGTATCAATATAACATAAAGATATAACATTTATAATGTGAATGCATCTAATAACAGAACTCCAAAATACTGCAAGAAAAACTTTATAGAACTGAAAGGAATAATAGACACTTTAACAATTATAGTTATTACCACTCAATAATTGGTAGAACAAGTTGACAGAAATTCAGTAAAGGTATAGAAGAATGAAAAAAATACTCTTAGCTGATTTGACCTAATTGTTATTTATAAAATACTCTACCCAACCACAGAAGAATACACTTATTTTCAATAGTATATCAAACTTTTAGCAATGTAGACAATATTCTGGGCAATAAGACACAGTATCATTCAAAAAGATGTATAAAAGAACATTTAAAAGTCATAGAAAGTATGTCCTCTGACCATAATGCACTAAATTAGAAATCAACATCAAAGATATTGGGAAAATCCCCATATATTTGAAAATTAAATAATGCTCTTTTAAATAACTCGAGTTAAAGAAGAAATAAAAGAAAATGAGAAAATATTTTGAACTGAATAAATTTAAAACACAATACAACAAATTTAAATTTAAAACACAAATAAACTTGTGGGATACAGCTAAAGTGGTATTAGAGGAAAATGTTACAGTAAATTCTCACAGAAATGAAAGGATGAGTCAATTATCTAAGTTTCCACTTTAAGAGGCTCAAAAAAGAAGAGCATATTAAATCTTATGTAAGTAAAATAATGAATATGAGTGAAATTATTGAAATAAAAATAGAAAAAAAATAAGCAAAGCAGAGAAACTCAATGAAACCAAAAGTTAATTCTTTGAAAAGAAAAAAAAAAGATAAATATCTAGCTCAACTAATGAAGCAAAAATTAGAAAACACAGGTTACCCATCTCAAGAATGAAAGATGAGACTTCAGTACAGATACTGTATTTAAAAAGGATACAATTATAAACAACTTTGTGCCAATAAATGTCACAAATTTAATGAATGAATACATTTTTTGAAGACAAAAATTACAAAAATGACTCAAGATAAAATAGAAAACCTGAATAGCCCTATAGCAATAAAAATAGATGATTGAAATCTGTAACTTAAAATTTTTCCACCAAGGAAGTCTAGACCCTTATGGCTTCTCCGGCAAATTCTATCAAATATTTAAGAAATAATTAATACCAATTCTATGTGGATTCTTTTAGGAAAGGATTACTTAGGCTGCTTTATGGAGAACGGATTGTAGAAGAACAAGAGTTGAAACGGGGGACTGGTTAGGAGTTTACTAGAACAATGCAAATTAAACTGAAAAAATAGAGTTGTAACAGTGGACTTGGTGAGAGTGGTTTATTTGGAGATGTATTTTGTAGATAAAGATGACAGGATTTACTGAGTTTTGACAGGTGTGGGACATGAAAGAAGAACAGTTAATATGCCTGCTTAGTCTTTGCCCTAAGCAATTAAGTGGATGAGAGCTATTAGCTACAAAATAGGGGACAAGAGCAATGTATTTGAGGATGAGGGAGTAGTGAAGAATTCTAGTTTGAATGTGCTAAGTTAGAGATGCTTCTGAGATATCCAAGTAGAGTTGCCAAGTGGGCAACTGATGGAATGGTACTGTGTTCAGCAGAGAGGTCCTGGATGAAGACATGGATTTGGGAGTTACTGGCATATAGAAAAGTGTTACTAAGGAACTGGATAAAATCATCTTAGGCTGTGAGTGTAGATGATGGAGTAAAGATGTGATGGTCAGATTGCTGAGATCCACTAGACTTTTAGAAGCATATGTGAGCAAGAGAAGACAGAAAATTATGTGACTCTATATCTATTCAATACTTTTCATTTCTCTATGTCTCTTCCAAAATTCTATTTCACAAGCACTCAAAACTCACTTCTGACACCAATATTTACTCAAGACACCAGACCTTCTCCTTCATTTTGACTGTGCAATGGCCACTCTTTCCTTTTTCTATCCCTCCAGGCTAAAATCATTCCCATTTTGGATTTTTAAACTTGCTATCTCCTTTTTCTGGAACATTCCTCCTACTGGTCTCCCCATAGTGGACTTGACCACATTCAGATTTCAGCTTATATTAGCCAAACTCAGAGAGGCCTCCCTGCTTTCCCTTGCTGACCAAGAGCTATCCACTCAGTCTCTATCTAATTGTCTTATTTAATTTTCTCCAAAACCATGTCATGATTTATAATTATTTTGATTATTATTTGCCATTTCCTCTTTCTTTTCTCTTTTACCCTATTTCTAAATGTTGGTGTTCTCCACCATCTACTGCAGCTTTTGTTTACTTGCAGCTATATTCCTCCTCACTCTAGAATATATTAACTGGGTAAGTTCAGGTTTTTCCCTGTCTTGTTCATTTCTGTGTCACCAGTTTATAGAACAGAATCTCTCTTGCACATTGTGGATTCTCAGCAAATATTTTTTGAATAAGTGAATGAATATTGAGGACTTTTGACCTTAGTTACTGAAAATGACAAATTTCAGTCTAACTTTCTGTAGATCTTCACCTATCTCCTTCATCTTTTCTTCCCAAAGAGAAAATTCTCCTCCCTGTCCAAGATTGAACTCTCTTGGTGTTTTCTAGATTCGCTCTTATTTCACTAGCTTCAGGATCTAGCTCTTTGGATTATAATCTCTGTTTCAGTTTTCAGTCACCCTTTATGTTCACTAGTTTTTCAGCCTACAGATATATTCAAAGCAAAAAAAGTAAAAACTTTCCCTTACTCCTGTCATTTCCTCAAGCAAACATACTTTCCCTCTTTCCTTTTGTGGCTAAATTTATAGAAAGACTACCAACATCTGACCTTCAAGTCAAGCTTGAACTGGTTTTGGCCTATCCCAAACTTTTTATTCTAAAGTTACCAATAATTCCTAGTTGCTAAACCAATGACTTCTCTCAATTCCCATCCTCCTCAACCACTCTGTAGCACTTAATACCACTGCTTATCTTTTCTTTTTTGTAACTCTTTTGTACTTTGGTTTTCATCCACATCGCTGAATTCTCTATCTCAATCTCAGTTGTTGTCTCAGGTTACCTAAAAGAGAAGATATTCTTTAGGAATTCTTTTTTCTACTCTCCTTCCAATGTCAACCTCATTTGGTGTCATACTTTTAATAGTTAACAATGTGCTGGTGATCTCAATCCTGTAGTTTGACTTTTTTTTTTGCAGAACTCCAGATCCTTATATCCACTGTTTTTTTGGATACCTCAACCTGAAGTTCATACCAAAACCTCAAAGTCAATATTTCTAACATGAAACCCATCATCATTCCTCCCAAACATCTGCTTCTCTACGTAAACTTGGAAACTTTGGTATTTTCTTTTACTTGGTGCCCCTCTACCTAGACTTGGGAACCTTGGTATTTCCTTTGACTTCTCTCTTTCTTTCATCTTTCTATTATATTATTTATCAAGTCCTGTTTATTCTACCTGTAATATATCTATATATTTGTCCCCCTCTCAACATTCCTATTGCTTATTACTCTTTTCAGACACAGGTACTACCTTTGACTTTGAATGACTGAATCTGTATTCCACCTGCTTTTTCCAGATTGCATCATCTCCTTCTCTCATCCATGTCACATTCTGCTGCTGAATTAACTTTTCTAAAGCACATCTCTAATAATGTTGCAGATTCCAATATTAATAGTAATAATAGCAAAACTTAAGGGCTTATTACACGCTATGCACTCCTTTCAGTGCTTTAACATTAGCCCTTACACAAGCACTGTAACATAGGTACTCTTAATATCTCTACTCTTAAGATCTCTCTCCAGAAGAAGAAACTGAAGCACAGAAAAAGGTAATATGCCCATGATCACATAGTTGGAAAGTGTTAAAGCTGGTATTTGATGATTTTAGCCAACACACTGTGTACTGCCTTAACTATAAAACCTTGGGACTTATCTACACAGTGATCATCTGTTAATTTGATTCAATTGACTATTTTAATGGAAAAAAATTTAGTCTTGTCTCTAACAATGATATCAGTGATATTAAAGATTTTGCATGCTAATATATTTTTTTACATATCCATAAAATACATATAAAGCTGTTAAAATTAAAAATGCCATCAAAGTACCACTTAAAATCATACTGCACACCGTACTTCAGCACATGTCTGCAAAACAAACTTAAAGTCGTTATGGTGTAATGCAAATTTTTTTTGCCATTCAGCTTTGTTAATGATCCAAGTCCACCTTAAATATGTAATTTTATTTCCCACTTCTATCCTTTATTCTTCCATCAGTAAAAATAAATTAATTAATAAGTGTGGCCACTCCTCCTTGTATATACCCTGTATGCTGGTTTCCTTTTGGTTTCTTGACTTTTGTTCATGCTGTTTCCTTATATTTAATACTCTATTAAATGAACTTTTGAATATGTCAAAATTTTATCCATTTTTTCCACTCATGAAGACTCAGCTAAGTGGGTTTAATAAATTCCTGCAACTTGATAGGATATTTCTATTTTCTAAGCCAATGCTTTCCAATAAGCCTCTTCACAGTGATGGAAATGCACCACTGTCCAACACAGTAAACATTAACCAGTAATGAGCACTTGAGATCTGGGTAGTGAGACTGAGGAATTAGATTTTTAGTTTTATTTAATTTTAATTAATTTAAATTTAAATAGCTGCATATGGCTAATGGCTCCTGTACTGGACAGTACAGCTCTAAACTCAATTCATTACATTAATATTGCTGATTGACCAATGTATTTAAAAAATTTATATTATAGCAGCATACAACTATATTGCCTTATTGTTTATAGTGTCCTGAAAGGAAGGATTTGCATTTTATAAGTTTTGTGTGTATTTTAATGCACCTAGCACATTTCTTTGTGTGCAAAAGTACACAGTAAATATTTATTATGTGACTAAATGGATGACCATCTGTTAACTTCAGTATTAGGTATATAAAAAGCTGCTCTATAATTTAATTTTTTCAAGATAACAAAGGTAAAATAAATGCTTATAATAAACAACTTGCCTTCATCTTTGCAATTGCCTATGTGATTCTTTAAAGTAAAGTGCTTTTGTCAGTTCATCTTTGTTTGCATGGCATTGCTAGAAATGAAAACATCTATTTTGTTAACAATCTCAATTCCAAGGTCAACCAAACTGCAAAGCCCCAGATTTACAATAACTAAGTCAACAAACCTGGAACATGTTGGCCTAGATTCATCATGGTTCTAATCAGCATTTTGCACATGGGAAGCTCCCCATGTGGCTCAGACCCCTGTGACACTCATTTCTTTCTAATGCAACTGCCTGCTTCTCCCTCTGCTTGTTTCAGAATAAACGTCTTGTCAACAAAAGAATTAGATTTTGACAGCTTTTTCCTACGGTTAATTGAGGTGATAGATATACTTGACATTTATCTAAGAATAGAAGATTAAGAAATATTTTTTTCCTGACCTCCTCCTGAGCTCCTCTAAGAGCTCTGCAAAAAAAAAAAAAAAGTCAAGCTACAGGATTGAGATCATCAGCTCATTGTTAATTATTAAAAGTATGACACCAAATGAGGTTGCCATTGGAAAGAGAGTAGAGAAAAGAATTCCTAAAAATATTCCTGACCTCTTCTAAAACTTTCTCTGTTTTAGAGGAGGTCACTTTCTGGGGTCCTTTTAATATGCCTGTGCAATTAATAGTAGTGATAATTCTGCTTCATATCACACATCTTTAAAGTTCTTCCTTCAAATTGACAGATAAACTTTTCTTTTTGTAGGGTTTGAATTATTCGAGTCTTAATTCACCCTCTAGTTCTTCCCCAGTTCAATCCTGTAAATTAATAGTAGTTGAAAAATACAAAAACTAGTGTGCAAACCCACTTAGTTCAAAGAAAATAGGGAAAGAGGGAAGTAGTTGAGAATACCTTCATTATTGTCCCTCAGTTTGTAAGGGCACTCCCTGGCATTGTTAGGCCGACAGAAATAACATTTGAAAGTTTTTTTGTGCATATTAAAATTTCCTTAGGATTTAGTTGTGTTTGTTGTTGCTGATAGAATTTCATACTATCATTTTAAAAATTTTTCTACATTTGTTTTATTTAAAAGTTTTTTTTTTATCATGCCAGGGTTATCTCATGTAGATATCTAATAATGTCTTCAGTCTTGAGTCTCATTATGCAATTTAATGTTAGGTATTCATTCATTATAGCTACTATATTAAACATTGTATTGTGTTTGCCGTGTTTCATTTCAGCCTGTAGAACATTAAAAAAAACCCCAAAATATATAAGTACATTTTTGCATTTGTGAAAGGGATTATGAAAACATAAATGCTTTTGAAACTGTTAATGAAGTACTTCATTGTTATAACTATGATAGGTGATGTTAATATTTATTGAGAGGGTTAATACAAATAAATGGAAGATTAGAAAATGTATTTAAAAAGGAAAGCAAAAATAATTTTCAACTTAGAAAAGTAAACCATTCTTTTTAGGCTAAACTTTGAACACAGGGAGTAGGTGAAGGAAACTAAAGTAGTAATGTTAAAAAAAAAATGTTTGCAATGTAAGAGACAAAAGAATTAGCCAAAAAGAATATTAGATTATGTGAATAAATACTAGTGGCTTACAAAAGGAATCTGGTAGCAAGGGCTTCAAACTGAATGTTAACTCTTTCTTAAGTATTACATTTGACTTTTATATCACTTATTAAATTCATTAAAGACAATAACACTATTTAGAAAACTATTTAAATAGCACTATTAAAATCCATAAAACTATTTTAGAAAACTATTATTTCTAAATAGCACTACTTAAAAAATAAGGCTATCAAGTTATATTTCTGTTGACTGGCAATGCCCATGTAAAAGGGAGTAGAGTAGGTTAATACTTCTAAAGTATATTCAGAATTAAGGCAAGAAAATAACATAATAACTATTAGAAATAGAAGAAAAATAAATAAGAGCATTGTGCCAGGAAAAGAAAATGAATGGAATAGATTCACTATTTAAGTTTTTGGGAGGCAAAGGATTCATAGATTTATTTTTATTCCCTGCACATGTCGAGCTATAAAGAATTAATGACTTCCTGCCAGTGTTTAATTTATTCCTGCCAAGGAGCTTAGATAGTAGAAAGTTTGAGCTTAAGCTATCTTCTTTATACATGTGAAAACAGGATATCAGTCAAAGTAGAGATTAAATAAGTTCCTTATGGAAGAAGTTACTTAAAATGCCAGTCTCTTGCTTGTCTCAGGTGGAGACAAAAAACCCCTAAAAAAAGGAAAAGACAACTCAATGGCCTTGCACATGTGCTAAGATAGGATAGGATCCAGCCATTGTCCTGAGATGAGAGTGTGGCAGAAGCTTTGTTTATTACAGTTACCACTCTTAAATGTCACTGGTCAGGAGATGTGTTCCTTGAGAGAAAATGTATCTGTAAATGAAAATCTGGGGCTTTCTTGAAGGGAAGAGGTCAAGAGCCTAAATATACCTCCTGGGAGCTCCTAGTACAGGAGACCAAGTAGAATGACTCTGAATGACCCAGGTGAAGAACTAGTGGCAGACAGAGGCAATGGAATAAAATTTCCTTTATGAAAGGAGTAGTATGGGGTAGTTCTTTAGGTGGTACACAAGGGACCAACTTTTCATTGTTGTTGTGGGGGGGTGAGGTCTTGGTGGTTACGATATGACATGGGGCTGGGGCATGAAGACCCTCACACACATAGCTTTGTGGCTGTCACATGGGGAACAGTCAATATGTGAGCTGTTTTTAAAAGAGGTACTGTATATCCTCAAACTCCAGCATGGAGACCCACTAAGGCTATCTTGGCAGATAAAATAAACATCTACAAGACTGGATAAAAGTAAACTTCAGCAGTAATACAATTTTAAAAGTGAGAAACAATGGCAATAATGGAAGGACCAACTATGAGATCCTTATAAGCCTGATTTCACAAGAGGGTTAACTTCCATTCCTAGGGTTAAGCCTTTAGCGTCTTTTGGGAGCAATTGAGGAAAAAGTGGGTCATAGTTGGAAGAAACGGCCTTCCTTCTGATAAGGCATGCAGGGGCTCAAATAATGAGTTAGAAAAGTAAAAAGAGATATAATTATACATGGTACTTCACAGCAGTTCATATCTAATGATAGAAGTAACTATTATTCAATAAGTTAAGCTTAAAAGATAGTTTGTACTGGCCAAGGATCAGCTGTGAATGCTGGCTTCACCCATTCTGAGAAAAGTGGTCACAGGCAGTTCTTTTACTCTGGTCCTCCTCCTTATTTTTCTCCTCACCTGCTTCTTCACCCAATTTTTCTACCAAACAAGAACTTTCTCTATATTCCTCTCATTCAAACACCTCATGAGAAAGGATCTAACTTGTTCAGTCAGTCACTATTCAGTATAGAACTTTTCTATTGAAAATGGTTCTTGGGCTAAGCTATCTCAGAGCTAGCTTCTTACACAAAAGATGGCTGCCTTTGAGAGAGGAACTGATCCTTGTTACGATCCCCTGTACTCAGGGTGTCAGTATTGGGAAATTGAAGAGTAAATTGGTCCCCATAATTTTGTGATCAGAAGGGTGATGACATGATAGCCCTACCAGACTGGGCAGAAGCTGCCAAGTGATGGGGCTTTATTGAGGCTTCTAGAGACCTGAGCACTGAGAATATTATGATACTTCTGGATGTGTAATCAAAATGTATTAATCTGTACAATACATATACAGAAGTCCAAAACAGTTCTGATTTTCTCCACCAAGCATTTTTCCCCCTAAGTTCTTGCTGCTGCTGTTTCTGCCTCTGTGAATTCTACCTAGCAGGAACCCTTGGCAGCTTCTTTGTTCATTGACAAAATACTTCTGAACAAATCTGAGCCTGTAGTTGGGTAGGAAGGGGTACTGGGCCCAGCTGTGGAGCTGTGAAGATGGAAAATTCAGAAGAAGCAAATCATGGACTCATCAACTCTCTGAACAACTTTGTCCTTGTGGTTAAAGCAGCTCTGGCCTTTGAAAATTCATATCCTAGAGGCCTGATATCAATCTTATTTTTTAAAAAACTAATGGATTCTGTTAGTGAACAGAATTGTTGGTTCACTAATGGCTCACTAATAGTTCATTTGTACCCATGCAAACCTAACCTTTCATTTTTACATTATTAATTAGCTACATGTTTCTAGTTTACTTTAGCGAGTTATTTGGATGAGTGGATTAGTTTAGTTCTAATTTAGAACTAAATTTAGAACTAAACTAATTTAGTTTAGAAGCCATTTTCTGCTCTCACACTTATTAAACTAACCCAGTGACATTGCAAGACAGCTTACCTTTGCAGATCTAAAATTAGTCTTAAGTGCTTCCTCCTTCTCTTCCTTCTTTTTGGGAGGTCCCTTAGAAGATGCAAATTAGGGCTCCTATAGGTCTCTCCTGGGTCTACACTTTAATTCTCAGATTCAAAGGGTACTAACTTAAACTTACTGAAATAGAAAACAAAAGATGAGAGCATATGTAATATTGTAGAAAGAATATATACTTTGGAGCTGGGCAGATATTATCTCTAATGTAAGATCCATCATTCACTATTTATGAAATCTTAGGCAAGTTCTTATCATCCTGAGGTCCGAATTTTTATGTGTGAAGTGATGATGACAATGCATACTTCAGAGTATTGTACTAAAGGAGATAATTTAGATAAAATACCCAGCACAATATTTGGTGCACAGTCAGTTCTCCATTATTTTTAGCTCCCTTTCCAGATGGACACTCAGGGAGTCATTTTACTGTTTACTCATCAGCATATGGCTTAAGTGGTATTTCTTGTGCTTGGTTAGTCATAGGCTAGATCCTGGGAGTTATTCATCATTTTGAACAGCTCATGGAAGCCTGTTTCTTCTCATGCTGTAGCTTTGCTTTGACACTGCAGATATTTGTGCAGAAATAGAAAATAATAACTTTTCCCAAATTAACCTTTATGTGATAGTTCATATTCATTTATTACTTCATTCTGCTCAGAAATATTTATCAGAGTGGTTATTTTGTGTCAGGTTACCTTAGTGACTAAGGTAAAGTCCCTGCCCTTATGAAAATTGCATTCTAGAAGCCTGGGATGGACAACAAACCAGGAAGCAAATACATAAAACAAGTAATTACAGACTGTGAAAAATGATAAGAAGGAAATAGTATATTCAATTAAAGTAACTGGAAGCAGAAAGGGTCGAGTTTTGATTGGGTGGTCAGGAAATTTTCTTCCTTCCTTCCTTCCTCCCTCTCTCCCTCCCTCTCTCTCTTTTTCTTTCTTTCCTTCTTTTTTTCTCTTTCCTTCCTTCCTTCCTTTCTTCCTTTCATTCACTGAGACAAAGTTTTTTTTTTTTTTTTAAGCTAGCCATGTTAAGAGCCAGGGGAAGAGAAATGCTAGACATGGGAATAGCAAGTCAAAACCTCTGAAGCTGGAAGGAACTTGGCAGGAATGAGGAGAGTAAAGGAAGCCAGTGCAGCTGTTGCGTGGTGAGATGTGACAGAGGGATAGAATGATATATTATGAGATAAAAATAATTTGAACAGGAGCCATTTTTTCCTCCAAAGAACAATAGGAACTCCTGGAACCATATCATACAAAAATGACATGATTCAACTTATGTTTTAAAAGAGAACCATTTTTTCTAGCTATGGAAAGTGGCCAATAGTGAGATAAAAATGGAATCAGGGAGACCAGAGTGAGACTTGCAGTTGTCCAGGTAGGAGATGCTGATGGCTTAACTAGGATGGAGAAAAGTAGAAATGAGAAGATTGAGATATAATTAGGAGGTAAAATTGAAATGATATGGTGATAAATTGGATGAAAAGAGTGAGGACACTGGAATAATAAAGCCAGGCTTATAAGTAAATAGCAAGATGGTATGTCAGTCTGAGATGTTAAAGATTGAAGGAGAACAGTATTGGGGGAAGAGGGAGCAAAATTTCTTTTTGAGATGAGATATATTGGAGGAACTTAGCTTAAACCATCTAAGCTGGAGATCTAAAATGGGTAGTTTGTTATAGGAATTTAGAATTTAGGCAGTTGGGAATAGGAATTTGGAACTGGGGAAATGTATTAGATGAAGATGCAGATTTAGAACTAATCAGCATAAAGATATTTCATACTTTAATGTCATCTTGGCAGAAAGTATAAGACAAAGATAAAAGATAAATGGTGATTCCAGATAGTTTCCTGATGCCAGCCAATAATTTCATGTGGTCACAGGATGAAGAGCCAGCCAAAAAGACTGAAAAAGCAGGACTGGTGAGGCAGGAGGAAACCTTGGAGTGTGTAGTGATATAGAAGCCAAGAGAAGAGAGGTATTCAAGAAGGAGGGGTGAGATCTTTAATGCCACTGAGCCATCATGTAAGAATAGAATGGAGAGATTCAAGTGAATTTTGGGAATGTATAGCTCTTTGGTGACCTTGCAAGGCAAAATCCCCATCATTTTGGGTAGCTAGAAACCACAGTGAAGGAAGTTGAATTGGAATTGGAATATGAGGATCTGGAGATGGCAGCTGTAAACAACTCATTAAATAAGTTAAAAATTTTTTACTTACTATTTATTTAAATGAGCTGAAAAATAGATGGTACCTGGAAGAGAATGTGGGGTCAAGAAAGTTTGCTTTTGGGCTTCCCTGGTGGCGCAGAGGTTGAGAGTCTGCCTGCCGATGCAGGGGACACGGGTTCGTGCCCCGGTCTGGGAAGATCGCACATGCCGTGGAGTGGCTGGGTCCGTGAGCCATGGCCGCTGAGCCTGCGCATCCGGAGCCTGTGCTGCGCAACGGGAGAGGCCACAACAGTGAGAGGCTATTTTCACAATGTTGATTCTTCTAATCCAGGAACATGGTATACCTCTCCGTCTGTTTGCATCATCTTTAATTTGTTTCATCAGTGTCATAGTTTTCTACATATAGGTCTTTTGTCTCCTTAGGTAGGTATCAGTGGGGTTTATGCCAGGAATGCAAGGATTCTTCAATATATGCAAATCAATCAATGTGATAAACCATATTAACCATATTAACAAACTGAAGGAGATGACCATATGATCATCTCAATAGATGCAGAAAAAGTTTTCAACAAAATTCAACACCCATTTATGATAAAAACCCTCATTTTCAGCAGATTTTTAACCAACCAAAAATTAGTGATGAAGATAACTTGGCTAATGAGAAAATGTTTATGTGTATGCAGGAACAAGAAGGTTTTCCAGAACAACAAAGGAAAATAAATAAGATGCCAATGAACTGGACAGCCAGTCTTATATCTGATTACTATTAAAAAAACAACTTTTTCCACTTCCTGATTTGGGCGCCTTTATATTCTGTATCCTAATACTCAATTACAGACTTGCATTTAATTAGATAATAAATTCTGTACATTTACACTTCCTGTAAAATAAGGGACCATTATCTTGACCTGTTTGACTTAATCTGCCAAGATTCTGACCAAAGCCTCTAACATTTTGACATTACATTTTGCAAAAAGCTTTTATATATCGAACCTTCATCAAATTGAATAATATATGTGCAGAGACTGGAAATATGTACTTTGCTCCGTATACTTTTATTAACATAACTGGCTTAGCACCAAAAATGATGATAAGAGTTACATTTTAAAACACATAGGTATTAAACAGACCACTCTTTCATTTGTCACTAATAGTTTATATGTTTTTCTGTGTATGTGATTCAATCAGGAATTTATATGGGAAAAGCTAATCAGTAAAGAAGTAATGGAAATTGTTGGTGCCTAAAATAGGATTGGTAAAAGAGGAAGTCTAATAATATAACTGCTTTCAGAAAAAAAAAAAAAGGATAAGTACTATGCTAAAATAAGTAGGAAATAGTTAATTAAGAAGCCAAACTTGGAAGAACACTATGGGAAAGGAGGATTATGATAAGGCTTATCTCAAGGCAGTACTAAAAGTGGGAGAAAATAAAAAGAAATAAAATTCACATACCAATATCATCCTATAGACTAAGTGACAGCCTACACACAAAATTACAATGCACTCCCATGAAAAAATAATTTAAAATATAAAGCGTATTTTATTCTTTTTGTTGCAATGGTAAATGGGAGTGTTTCCTTAATTTCTCTTTCAGATTTTTCATCATTAGTGTATAGGAATGCAAGAGATATGTGTGCATTAATTTTGTATCCTGCTACTTCACCACATTCATTGATTAGCTCTAGTAGTTTTCTGGTAGCATCTTTAGGATTCTCTATATACAGTACCATTTCATCTGCAAACAGTGACAGCTTTACTTCTTCTTTTCCAATTTGGATTCTTTTTATTTCTTTTTCTTCTCTGATTGTTGTGGCTAAAACTTCCAAAACTATGTTGAATAATAGTGATGAGGGTGGACAACCTTGTATTGTTGCTGATCTTACTGTAAATGGTTTCAGTTTTTCACCATTGAGAACAATGTTAGCTGTGGGTTTGTCATATATGGCCTTTTGGGATTATTTTTCCCCTCTGCTCATTTTAAGACCAAATAGTAACGTTTGTTGTTTCATCCGTTTAACAAATGTATAGTCTCTTTTGCACTGTTCTAGGAAATGAGCAGATATCAGTGAACCAAATAAACAAAAACAAAGTAAAAAACCCTGCGCTCATCAGCTTACATTCTAGTTGGGGGAGATAGATAATAAAATAAATAAGTTATGGGCTTCCCTGGTGGCGCAGTGGTTGAGAGTCCGCCTGCCGATGCAGGGGACACGGGTTCGTGCCCCGGTCCGGGAGGATACCACATGCCGCGGAGCGGCTGGGCCCGTGAGCCATGGCCGCTGAGCCTGTGCGTCCAGAGCCTGTGCCCCGCAACGGGAGAGGCCACGGCAGTGAGAGGCCCGCGTACCGCTAAAAAAAAAAAAAAAAAGAAAAAGAAAATATATAAATAAATAAATAAGTTACATGGGTATATTAGATGGCAATTAGTGTTCCACAGAAAGAAAACACCAAATAGGATTGGGAATATTAGGGTAAGGTAAAATTTAAAATAGGGTGCTCAGGAAGGCCTCACTGAGAAAAGAACATTTGATTAAAAACTATTAATACATGGACATGAGAAAATGAGGACTATGTATATCGGGAGGAAGATTGTTCCAGGAAGTGGGAATAGCAAGTGCAAAGGTCTTGAGTTGGAACTTGTCTGGCTGCGGAACAGCTCAAAAGCCAGTGTGGCTGGAGGGGTGTAGGGGAGGATGAGAGTGGAAGGAAATGTTAGATCATGGAGGGACTCCCAAAGCAGTATAAGAACTTTGACTTTTCCTTTGATTGAGATTGGAAATTAGTGAGCAGAGAAATGAAATCATCTGACATAAGTTTTAAAACAGTCACCCTGTGTTGAGAATAGACAGTACGGAGAGCATGGGTAAAAGCAGGTAGAATAGTTACCATATATTGAAATAATCTAGGTGGGAGATTATAGTGGTTTATAACAGGTTGCTGGGGGCAAAGATGGTGAGGAGTAGTTGCATTTTAGATGCATTTTAAAGACAGAATGGGGACTTCCCTGGTGGTCCAGTGGTTAAGACTCTGAGCTTCCACTGCAGGGGGCACGGGTTCAATCCCTGTTCTGGGAGCTAAGATCCTGCACGCTGTGAGGCCAAAAAAAAAAAAAAAGACAAAACCAGCGGTAGAAATCTACTACAAAAGTATGCACTGAGGTGCATGACAGTGAAAGGAGACAGAAAAACCTTTTTTTTTTTCCTTTATTAAGCTGAAGAAGCGCTGGTTTTTCTAAACTGGGGAAGTGTCCTATAACAATGCTAACGGGTTTCTCTCCATTGGAAAGAATCTATGCTTGTATAATTCCTTTCTTCTGAGAAAATCACCAGAATAGCTTGTGTCAATATGCAAATATAAAATAAGTACCCCCTCAGTGTTCTGGAGAAAGAGTAAAAACAATCTGTCTGAATCAGAGAACAGGCTCATCTCTGAATATGGATGGGATTTTAAAGTCTCTCCCTCTCCTGCATGGATATAAGAAGAATAAATAGCTTAAATTTGGGGGGGAGGAAATTTACGTGCATGTGGAGGATGGAGTTGTACATTTGGATAAATATAAGTTCAAAATTATTACAGCACATCTGATGTATTTGGCTGAAGCCAAATGAGGCTGGCAAACAGGAATGAGGAAAAAAAGGCTCTCTTAGAGCAAGCTTACTTTACATGTAGCATATTTGGACCAGTGAAGAGGAGTAAACATCAGGACATGAGATTTTGAAGGTAAAAGTTTTATCCAAGCCCAGGAAGTGAGTAGTGCTAGAACATTCCATGGTGCAGTAGCACTAACCTGGCACTGTGGCATGTACTGGAAGAAAATGATTACCCCCTCCCCCATGAATAAGGAATTAAAGAGCTGGTCATGAAGCATTGCAACACTTCATTAGGCTGTGGACCAACTGTCACACCCATTGAGTGGTCTTCTCAGAGGGACATACCATCTACGAATATTTGTTGAAATAAAAATATAACAAAAGAATAAACCACTAAATTAAGCAGACATTTCTCTAACCCCTTCAGGCTATGTTCAAGCCGCCAACCCCAGTCCTCTCCCTGAGCTCCGTCCAAAACCAAAACCCGAGCCTCAGCTCGCAGCCCCGCCCGCCCCGGCGGGTGAGCAGACAAGCCTCTCGGGTTGGTGAGTGCTGGTCGGCACCGATCGTCTGTGCAGGAATCTCCCCGCTTTGCCCTCCACACCCGTCGCTGTGCACTACTCCGCGGTCCCGAAGCTCCCCCCTCCGCCTCCCGCAGTCTCCGCCCGCGGAGGGGCTTCCTAGTGTGTGGAAACTTTTCCTCCTTCACAGCTCCCTCCCACTGGTGCAGGTGCCGTCCCTATTCTTTTGTCTTTTTTTTTTCTTTTATTCTTTTGCCCTACCCAGGTACGTGGGGAGTTTCTTGCCTTTTGGGAGGTCTGAGGTCTTCTGCCAGCCTTCAGTAGGAGTTCTGTAGGAGTTGTTCCACGTGTGGATGTATTTCTGGTGTATCCGTGGGGAGGAAGGCGATCTCCGCGTCTTACTCTTCCGCCATCTTCAAGGTCCCCCCAAGCAGACATTTCTTAATGTCACTTCACTTCTCTGGTTAAAAGTTGCATATTTTAAAGGTACATTAATTCTATTAAGATGTGGAACTATTGCTTATTTCATGAAGTATTAATTAAGGAGTTCTTGAAAAACCTAAAATAATTAGTACAGCAATATATGTGTCTTTTTTTAAAACCATGGATTATTTTAAGGTCTAGGAAAATCTAGGTTTCTGCATCTGTATTTTAGTAGATTTACATATGATAGTATACTGAGAAAATCTATTAATGCTCTAACAGCAGCATTAATAACATTATTTTGTTATTTTATAGCCTCTTCCTAAAATGTAAGACTTAAAGAAAACTTAATCAGTGCTTATTTAAGAGAAAGTCTTGCATGATGATTAAGAATTTGGGTTCTGGAATCAGACTGCTGTGTGTTCATTTCCAGCTATCATTTTCCAGCTTTGTGATTGGGCCATATTATTTAAACTTTGTATGCCTAGTTGTCTCATAAGCAAAATGAGGATAATAGTACTCAGTAGGCATCTGTAAGGACCAATCTATATTTCTATCTATGTATCTAGATCTATCTATAGATATAGAGATAAGGTAAAATTATATAACTATCCTAATATTAGTGCCTACTGCATAATAAGAACTAAAAAACGTAGTTATTATTATCTTGGGAATAATTTTTCCAATTATGATTTTTAGATTTTGGCGCTGTTGAATTACACTGTTCACTCACTTATGTATACAACAAATATTGAGAACCTACTATGTGCCATACAATGTGCTAGGCACTGGGGATATATCTGTGATCTAAAAGGATATAATACTTGCACTCATAGATGTTACAGTTGTAGGGGAGCAGAATAGGCCACACCGAAATGTGCCACTTTGGCATGTGAATTATTTTGAGCTGAAGACAATCAAGGTCCAGAAAACCCAGGAAGAAATTTTTTACTTCCCCCTTAACTGCCATAAAGAATTTAGAAAAAGGGTCTGGTTGAGGAAGAGAGCTATCACCAGAGATAACTACAAAGAGTGTAGGCTAGGTGTGGTAAGCTGTGGGGAGCTCAGCAGGGTTTGTTTATTCAGATTACTCTCTGTGTCCCATTGTCTCTGCATGGCATGACAAACATTTGCTTAGCAAACATTTTTTCTTCCCATCTTCCTGCGAATTGTCTTCTTTCTCTTTGAAGCCACAGAGCTCTATCCCTTCTTCTCAGCTCAGGGTGGCATTTAAGCCTCAATGTTCTGACTCACTTGAAGTGTTTCATGTATATGTAAGGCTCCTGTATGTATGAAATTAAATTTTTCTACTGTTAATTTGTCTTATGTCAATTAAATTATTAGGCCAGCCAAAAGAACCTAGAAAGGTAGAGGAAAATAATTCCTCCCTTAAAGTGTACAGGGCATAACATATTTAAAATACTGAAAAAGCAAATGCAAACTTGAAAAGTAAAATAAACAGGTTTTAAAGGTTCAAATAACAGGTCAAATCTAAGGTAGAATAATTTTTTGTTCTTAAAATTATATTTAAGATAAAAAAGATAAGGCAATCCATAGATTCAATGCAATCCTTATCAAAATACCCATGTTATTTTTCACAGAACTAGAACAAATAATTCTAAAATTTATATAGAAACACAAAAGACCCTGAATAGCCAAAGCATCCTTGAGAAAAAAGGAGAAAGCTGGAGATATCACACTCCCTGATTTCAAACTATAATACAAAGCTAATGTAATCAAAACAGTATGGTACTGGCACAAAAACAGACACATAGATCAGTGGAATAGAATAGACAGCCCGGGAATGAACCCACACTTACATGAGCAAGTAATCTACAACAATCAAGGCAAGAATATGCAATGGGGAAAAGAGAGCCTCTTCAATAAGTGGTGTTGGAAAAACTGGACAGCTACACGTAAAAGAATAAAACTGAACTACCTTCTCACACCATACATGAAAGTAAATTCAAAACAGATTAAAGCCTTAAATGTAAGACCTGAAACCATAAAAGTTCTAGAAGAAAACAAACAGTACGCTCTTTGACATCAGTCTTAGTAATATTGTTAGGGGGATATGTCTCTTCAGGCGAGGGAAACAAAAGCAAAAATAAACAAATGGGACTACATCAAACTAAAAAGCTTTTGCACAGTGAAGGAAGCCATCAACAAAACAAAAAGGCTATCTACTGAATGGGAGAAGATATTTGCAAACTATGTATCCAATAAGGGGTTAATATCCCAAATATACAAAGAAGTCATACAGCTCAGCATCAAAAAAAACAAACAGCCTGATTAAAAAATGGGCAGAGGGGGCTTCCCTGGTGGCGCAGTGGTTGACAATCTGCCTGCTAATGCAGGGGACACGGGTTTGAGCCCTGGTCTGGGAAGATCCCACATGCCACGGAGCAACTAGGCCCATGAGCCACAACTACTGAGCCTGTGCGTCTGGAGCCTGTGCTCCGCAACAAGAGAGGTCACGATAGTGAGAGACCCATACACCGCCATGAAGAGTGACCCCTGCCTGCCGCAACTAGAGAAAGCCCTCACACAGAAACAAAGACCCAACACAGCCAAAAACAAATAAATTAATTAATTAATTTTAAAAAATGGGCAAAGGATCTGAATAGGCATTTTTTCAAAGAAGACATACAGATGACCCACAGACACATGAAAAGATGCTCAACATTACTAATAATCAGGGAAATGCAAATCAAAACCACAGTGAAATGTCACCTCACAACATGTCAGACTGGTTATCATAAAAAAAAATACCCAAAACAAAAACAACAACAAAAACAAATAAGAAGCATTGGCAAGGGAGTGGAGAAAAGGGAACACTTGTGTACTGTTGGCAGGAATGTAAATTAGTGCAGCCGCTATGGAAAATAGTATGGAGATTCCTCAAACAATTAAAAATAGAACTATCATACAATCCAGCAATTCTACTCCTGGGTATTTATCCAAAGAAAACACTAATTCAAAAAGATGTATGCACCCCTTTATTCATTGCAGCATTATTTACAATAGCCAAGATATGGAAGTAACCTAAGTGCCCATCAATAAATGAATGGATAAAGAAGATGTTTTATATATATATATATATATA
>NW_020174929.1:999057-1062220 GCF_003031525.2 Neophocaena asiaeorientalis asiaeorientalis | reverse complement strand
ATATATACACACACACACACACACACACACACACACACACAATGGAATATTTCTCAGTCATAAAAAAAGAATGAAATCTTGCCATTTTGTGACAACATGGATGGACCTATAGGGTATTATGCTAATTGAAGTAAGTCAGGTAGAAAAAGACAAGTAATGTATGATTTCACTTATATGTGGAATATAAAAAATAAGACAAATGAACAAACATAACAAAACAGGAACAGAGTCATAGCAGAGAACAAACAGGTGGTTGCCAGAGGGGAGGAATGTGGTGGGGGGAGGAGAGAAATAGGTGAGGATATTAAAAAGGTACAAACTTCCAGTTGCAAAATAAGTGAGTCGAAGGTACAAACTGTACAGTGTGGGGAATATAGTAATTATGTAATATCCTTGTATGGTAACAGATTGTAACTAGACTTATCATGGTGATCATTTTGAAATATATAGAAATATCAAGTCACTGTGTTGTGTAAAAGGAACTAACATAGTGTTGTAGATCAATTATACTTAAAAAAAAAAAAAAAAGCAAAGAAAATCATAGCAAAAGAGATCAGATTTGTGGTTACCAGAGTCAGGGGTTGGCGGGAGGGGAAATTAGATGAAGACAGTCAAAAAGTACAAACTTCCACTTATAAGATAAATAAGTACTAGGGATGTAACGTACAACATGATAAGTATAATTAACATTGCAGTATGTTATATATGAAAGTTGTCAAGACAATAAATCCTAAGAATTCTCATCACAGGAAAAAATTTTCTTTTTCTATTTCTTTAATTTTGTATCTATGTGGATGATAAATTTTCACTAAACTCATTGTGGCAATTATTTCATGACATTGGTGAGTCAAATCATTATGCTGTATATCTTAAACTTATACAGTGCTGTACATCAATTATATCTCAATAAAACTGAAAGAAAAAGAAAGATAAGATTGTGTAGTTTTGTGGAAATATCCAGGTGAAGAATAAGGAAAGAGTATTCTAGGCTGAGGGAATAGCAGGGGCCAAGAACCAGAGCCAAGATTTGTTCAAGAAATGAATAAATCCATCATCACTGGAAGTAAAGGGAGAATTCTATTGATGAGGTTGTAGTAAAAAAGAATGAGATTGTGTAAAGTCTGGTAAGCCATGCTAGAGAGCTACAGCTTCACCCTAAGAGCTGTGGGAAGTCATTTTATATGATTAATGGCAAGAGTAATATGATCATATATGCATTTTAAAAAAGATTACTCTGAAATTAGATAATGAGGCTAAAGGAAGCAACTGAGAGTAGTTGCATTGGGAACAGTGAGGAGACTTGAAGCCGTTCATTCGAGTGATGGTGGCTTGATGATAGTTTGAATGAGGAAAATGGATGGAAGAAAAAAAATTGTAGGGTATAAAACCAAAAAATATTGTAATTATTTGGATATTAGAAAGAGTAACAGAGAGAGAATAGCCAAGAACAACCCCCAGATTGCTGGGTGGATCACCTGAAAAGGTTGGGGTGCCATTTATAGAAATAGGAAATATAAAAATGGTTGGGGGGAGCAGGGCAGGCCAGAGCAATAGAAGATAATACTTACTGCTTCAAACTGTGAATTGTGAATGTATTAATGCCAAGTAGGTAGTTGGATAAGTGGTTACGAATTCAGGAGAAAATTTGAGACTGAAGGTAGCTGTTTTTGTTATACTTCAAAATAGTAACTAAAGCCCAGTGGGAGGAATGAGATATCTCCAGGGCTAGACTGGGAAGAGAAGGAGGCTTAGGATAGATCTTGAGGAATTCATTGGAAGAAAAGAAAGAAGAAACAAAAATAAGGAAGAATAGTCAGAGAAATAGTGAAAAAAATAGGAGAACGTGGGGACATGAAATGTTAGGAAAGAGAGAGTTCTACAAAGGAGGAAGCAACCAGCAGTTCAAATTCTTCCAAAAAGTTAGGCAAGGTTAGAACAAACACATATCAGTTGAATTTTGGAGAAGGTAAGATATTATGACTTTTCTAAAAGTAGTATTAGTAGATCTGTGGAAATTGAAACAAGATTGGGATGGGCTGGAAACCGAAAATGGCATGAAGAAATGGAGAAAAGTGCTGTCAAAAAATTGCACCTGTTTGGATGGAGAGATAAGAGATAAAATACTAGCTGGATTAGTGGGTCAAAGAAATATGCTTTTGTTTTAGTTTTATTTATTTTTTAAAGATAGGGCACTATAAGCACTCTTTTTTTTTTTTTTTGCCGTGCCTCAGGGCATGTGGGATTTTAGTTCCCCTTCCAGGGATTGAATCTGCGTGCCTCCAGCAGTGGAAGTGTGGAGTCTCAACCCCTGGATCACCAGGCAAGTCCTTATAAGCACTCTTAAAAGCAGATAAGATTGAGGTTAAAAACAGTTGAGATACTGTTGAGAGGTAGATAATTAACAGTACAAGGTCAGAGATGAGAAAAAAACTGCAGTCTACAGAATAATGAGAGGACTAGCCTTGGAAAGGATAAAGGGCATTCTTTCCTTTGTATTAGAGAAAAGGAGAAATGAATTTAGCTGTACATTGGATTATGTCTTTGGTGGTAAGAGTTGGAAGAAAACTCTCACATATCTGCAGAAGATATGAGGGAAGATGGAGGGTTTTAGTTTCAAGCAGACTGGAGAAGTTTCAAAGTAGTTATGGGAAATGGAGAAGAAAGCAGCTTAGGTAAACTTAATAAGTTAGAGAAAAATTTCAAAGCCCAATTGAAGAATATTAATTTTTTATATTAATCTGTAAAAGATATTCCTCCACCTGGATTATAAGCATGGAGAATGTACATAGTAGATTCACCTGGCATTAGGGATTTGGCATTTATATGTGGACCAAGGACTTTTAGAAATGGAAAGAATGTAGTGCATAACATGGATCATAATCAAAAGAGATGGGAGGGATACAAGTAGAGATATTGATAGACAAATGGATATAGACAGGAGAGATAGATACAATGATAGAAAAGGAAATGGTTTGATGGACTCAGCAATATTTTTAAAAAGCATAATTGCAGTAGCAGATGATATGTCCAGAATTTTAGGAGATTGTGGTCAGACAGTGAGATTTCTGAAGTAGTTTAATGTGATTGTCTGATTTATTCTGTGGTTATAAAAATGTGTGGTTAAAATGGAATGGAGAAAAATACCATTGGAGATGCAGAATTTGAGATGCAATATTTAAAATGTAGAATTTAAAAATAATAGTACAGTTTGGCCAGAGAAGAGCAATGTGAGCTGGGTGCCAAGGGTACTAATGAATAAGGAAAAATGACCAAGAGATTGGTAGATGGTATGGAGGGTCGGGGGGGTTGGAGAAATGAAATGACATAAGCCACAAATGAGCAAGGGTAATTGTCCGAAAGTAGTATTAGGGAACAAGGAAAACACTGAGACAACTCTATTATTATATATGGTGTGTGGCGCAATATATGGCCCTGAAGTAGAGAAGAAAACCAGGGATATGGTGTTCTCAGAGAATAACAAGTTTCTCAGAGAATAATGTATCAGGTCAGTAGATGTAGGGAGTGCTCAGTGAAAAATTTTAACAGTGTATAGGAGATTGTTAAGAAATATATGAGCTGAACTACTCTTGAAGTTTGCAATGGGGTAGTGGTCAAAATAGTTTTAGGTGGGGAAGAAGTATACAGGTGCAACAAGGAAAGAGAGATAATGGAACACCATGGGGGCTTAATTTTTGGCATTTCCCAAAGAAAATAGGGACACAAAATGATTACTGCAAATTCTCTCAGTTCCTTGGGTAAGGTGTGTCTATTACCTCCTCACTTTGAAATAAGGTATGGTCTCAGTTGTGTTGGCTGAGGCTTTTTATTGTCTTGTAGTCTTTACTATTTTTCAACCCATAGTATTTAAGCATTAAATTAGTTTTTTCATTTACTTAATTTTGTTGAAGTATGATTTACATGCAATAAAATTCACCCACTTTTATGTATAGTTTGATGAGTTTGACAAATGTGTCCATCCATGAAACCACCACTACAATTAAGTTATTGAACTTGTCCATCACCCAGAAAAGTTCCCTGTGTCCATATGCCATCAATGTGACCACTCACTTCCCTAGTCCTAATCAGCTACTAATCTGGCTTTGTTACTATAAATAACTTTTGCCTTTTCATATAAATGGAATCCTAGAATATGTGCTCTGTATCTGGATTCTTTTGCTCTGTATAACATTTTTGAAATTTATCCTTGTGTTTTCGTGTCTTAGCTCATTCCTTTTTATGGATGAGTAGTACGGATATACCAAAATTTGTTTACCTATTCACCCATTGATGCAAATTTTGGTGGTGTTTGGTTTGAAACTATTATGAATAAAGGTGTTTTCTTATTAAGTTGTAATTGTCCTTCATATATTCTAGATACGAGTCCTTTGTTATATACACACATATATTCACACACATACATACACATACACACACACATAAAATCTTCAAGTTGTCTTTTCATTTTCTTAATCGTGTCTTCTGAAGAATAGAAATTTTACATTTTGTGAATTCCACTTTATCAATTATTTATGGTTTATCCTTTTGGTTTCTTTTCTACTCTGTCTCAGAAATTTTTTTCTGGTTTTAAGTATAGAAGTCCTTTACTGATTTTGCTTTAAGTGTTTCGTATTCTTATGTAATTTAAATTGCATTATTTAAAATATTTATCTCATAATTGTTTATTGCACTTAATTACTTTTAACTGGTGTTCATATTAAACTAAAAATTTTTGAGCGTCTACCATATGTACTCACTTGCTCTATCTTGGAGTTACATGATGAGTAAAGTCATAAGCCCTCTCTGCTTTTTTAGAGTTTATAGTCTATTGGAGGAGACAGACATTGATAAACAGGTCACACAATAAGTGCAATAAAAGAGGAGGGCCTTGTTCTGTAGGGTATAGAATCAGGCAATTTGACCTTGCCAAGAGGGTCTTTCCTGTGAAAGCAGTAGGGAGTTGAAGTCTAAAGGATGAATAAGAGTTGACTAGGCAAAGGAGGGAGAGGAGAACTGTTTACTTGAAAGAAAGAACATGAACAAAGACCCTGGGGTGAGAGGAGGCACAGTGAGGAGGTGGCACTGAGAGATGATCATGGTAGTTAGGAGAGGGCAAGAAGTTAGATTTGGCTCGAGAGATGTCTTAAGTGACCAGATCATGGTCTCGAAGCCATGGTTGTCTTTATCCTGAAAGGTTGTAGGCAGGAGTATAACATTATTGTGGTTACATTTTAAAAAGGTAAGTGTGGCAGCCATGTGGGTGATGGTTCGGAGGAAAGCAATAGTAGAATTAGAATAGTTAGGTGGATATTACAATAGTCCAGGATGGTAGCTTGGAATAGGATGGTGAATTGGAAATGGAAAGAAGTAAATACATTCAGGAGATAATTCAGAGAAAACAACCAATATGAGTTAGTGGTGTATTGTATTGAATATGGCAGGTAAGGAAGAGGGGAGGGTCAAGGGTGGTATCAATGTACCAGATATATGGCAGTAACATATGTAAGACAAGCTAGAGGAGATGAGGCTGATAAGTGTATTCAGAGCTCAGAAAAGAGATCTAGGTAGTAATAGAGATTTATTGCCCAAAGGATTATAGCTGTCAATTGAAGTCTTAGGTGAAGATAAATTTACCTAGGTAAGGATTATAGAATGAAAAGAGAAGAGGTCCACGTTCAATTTCTGTTCTCCCTCTCTCTAATTCAAATACATTTTAGCTATGTGTGTCAAGATTATCCTATTATCTTGTTCTTTTTTCCCTTGAAATTTCCAAGTTGTCAGTTTTTCTCCTTTGATTTCTTATCTTTTGTCTTATATTTGTGATGGTTTACTTATGATGTTACATTTGTACTGTTATTAATCTTTTGTTAGTTTTATCAAATTCTATAGAATAATAAGACAAATGACAAAGGATAATTTGTCAAAACATAAATTCCTCATGTGACACTACAAAACTGACAAATAATGAGGGTTTGCTGAGCAAACCTTTGGGTGGGCATATTTACTTTGTAGGTGATCACTAGAAAGATAAAACGTGAATAGGCTGAGGAAGAAAAATTGAGAATGAAGTAGAAGAGATGTGTTATAGTATCTATATTCATAAAATATTAAAATTATCAGTGAATGTGAGTATTGTGGAAAATCTGCTTTATTATTATTATTATAGTTGGAATATATAGTGTTTTTTTTTGCCTATTTCTTTCTTGCAAAATACCAGCATAATACGAGGTATCTCAATTCCAAATAGTAACTATTTTACTACTAAATGTGAAATGTAAGAAGTAGACTGAAAATACATAAATTGTCCATTCCCCTTTTAGATACCATCTATTATTTTACTTATTCATAAAGCAATTCTTAATCTGGGAACTGAGCCAGTAAATTGATTTCATTTTCATGACTTATAACAGCTTTTGGGTAAGAACCATTGTTATCATTTAGTAAAATTGGGTAACTGTTTCCTGATAACCTATAGAAAAAAATATGATTTCCTATAATAAAACACTGAACTACATCCAGTTCAGAGAAATATACTGAATTCATAAACAGAAAAATAAATCCTCTAATGTAAAATGAATATAGATATTATAGCCACTGGAATTGTTCTTAGATGTGAGCAGCTATTACTTATGCAAAGTGTCCAAGGAAGATGAATGGCCCATTGTTGAAGCCATTGAACAAAAAGCTTTGATTTCCAACAGTGATTTTAATCAGGACTCATTATATGACTTAGAATAAGATACTTAAAAATGTTATGCTCCTATTTCATCATCAGTGAACTAGGAAGAAAAATATACTTTCTCTGTCCTTGAACTCCTTTTTTTTTTAATAAGTTTATTTATTTATTTTTTTTTTGTGGTACGCGGGCCTCTCACTGCTGTGGCCTCTCCCGTTGTGGAGCACAGGCTCCGGACGCGCAGGCTCAGCAGCCATGGCTCACGGGCCCAGCCGCTCCGCGGCATGTGGAATCTTCCCGGACCGGGGCACGAACCCGTGTGCCCTGCATCAGCAGGCAGACTCTCAACCACTCTGCCACCAGGGAAGCCCACCAATTGTAGTTATCTAAATAAATATGACTGTATGCATACATAACCTACATGATACCTTGAATTTCAACAATACAATGAAACAGAAACCCATTAGTTAATAGTCCTTAGTTTATAGGACTTAGTTTATAAGTATGGCAACTTATAGATGTTTTCATTTAATTTTAAAAAATATCTTTTAGGGACTAACTTGAGAAACAACGATACTTTTTGCAGAACATTTTATTCAGAACAGGTTTTGACATTGCTATAATGGAAATATAAATGACTGGATAAAGTCAGCCTTTTAGGAGAATGATGGGTTTATTAGGATTGTCAAACTCTGAATGAAGAGTTAATGAAATGCTTAAATCCTGCTGCTGTATTAGTGAAAAGACTCAAATGCAAAGTCTCTGTGGAAAGTTGTAGTCTCTGTCACTTTCAAGAAGGGGCTAACCAGTCCAACTTCACAACTGAGTAGTATATTTAAATGGGTTTAATTATGAAAAAAAAATAAAAAAAAATAAAAAAAGGAAAAGGAGGCGCTGGGGGACAGGGAAGAGAGGAATGGGAAGAAAACAGAGGGTTTCTAAGGATGCTACTATTTACAAAAGTATAAACTAGCTAAAAAAGTTCTGATTCATAGGTAAGTGATCTCTTGCTGAGGATCAAGCTAATTTTGGGCTTGAGAAAAATGGTTGAGAGCAGCTGTCTTCCTCTGTTTTGGAAAGAAAGGGAATCTGCTATGTTTCACTCATCATTCTTTGGACAACTCACTGTAATATCACACACAGTAACATTACAAATTGGTACAAAATGGGTTAAATGGAAATTTAGTAAACTGCTTCAAGTCCAAATCCAGTAATTTACTGCTTAAAAGACATGCATTTGAAAATTTGTTTTAATTTCACTTAAAAAAAATCTAAACAATGTTATTAAATCTCATATTCACCAGAAAAATAAACATTAAAAATATTCTGATACTATCATGTGCAGGTTAGGATATGGAATAAAGGGAACTCTTATATGTTGGTAGTGGTTGCATAAATTAATGCAGCAAGTTTTGAGAACATTTTGGCAATATCGTCAGGTTGATCAGATTCCAACATGCCACTCCTAAGTGCTGTATTTACTTCAGAAAAACTCTTGCATATGTGCACAAGAAAATATGCACAAGGGTATTCAATGTGACATTGCTGTTTATAGAAAATAAACACTAAAAACAACCTAAATATCCATTATTATAAAGGAATAAAATTATATACAGCAGGCACAATGAATAATAAAAATAATAGAAAAACGTTGAAAGAAAAAGCAAACTCTTGGGCTTCCCTGGTGACGCAGTGGTTGAGAGTCCGCCTGCCGATGCAGGGGACACGGGTTTGTGCCCCGGTCCGGGAAGATCCCACATGCTGCGGAGCGGCTAGACCCGTGAGCCATGGCCGCTGAGCCTGCGTGTCCGGAGCCTGTGCTCCGCAATGGGAGCGGCCACAGCAGTGAGAGGCCCACGTATCGCAAAAAAAAAAGCAGCAAACACTTAAGAATTCCTACAACATTATATGTGTTATTTAAAAATTTGAAACTTAAAAATAATATATGTTATATGTAGACATACACGTATATATTATATATTTGTATGTAAAAATATGAAAACATGGATGGAAAGGATACATTTCAATTTCAGAATGGTGATTATTTCCAGGATGCAAGGGGGATGGATGGCATGGAAGAGAATAAATTAGGCTGCACAAAAAGGACTTTGATCAAAATTTTACTATTTTATATCTTTTCACAAGTATCCAAAGAAAATGTGATAATATTTTTTATTAAGTCTGAGAGGTGGGTACCATGTGTTTGCTAGATTACTGTTTTGTACTTTTCTGTATTTTCAAATATAACCCAATTAAAAAAAGACCACATTTAATTATTTTATCATATGTACTAATTATCTCATACATAATCTAGTATGGTTTTAATTTGTGTTGTTTTGTGTGGTTCTGTTAATCCTGTTGCAGCCTCAGACCATAGTTTTCACTTCAGTTAGCTGGCCTATATTCCTCCCAAGATTATGTGTTTATAGCACAGAGGTTTCTTCCAATACTATCATGCATTTGATGATCCATTTGCAAAGTTATTTGATGATCCATTTGCAAAGTTATTTCTTGAAGATATTCAGAATATCTATGGAGCTGTACTCTGCAATATTTCTATTAGTTTTTTTTTTTTTTTTTTAAGAATCAGTTGAATGCCCCAAATATGTTTTATTAAGCACAACCTCTGGAAAGATAAGGTCACCATTAAAAAAGGTAACTTTACTCTGCACTGGCTAATCTGATTGATGGAGATAAATATGTGTTATTTCTGAGAAAAAGACTAGCTTGTCATTAGCAATATCTTGCTCATTGATACCAAGGGATAATAATGGAGGTGTCATTGTTCTTTCATCTTCATCCTTTGGAGAACAGCCTTGACCCTTAGTTGCTTCGTTACCGTCTTTCGCAGTAAATCATCAGCCCATCCTGGACAGCCATTTAGAGAGCAATAATAATAGTAGTTAACATTTAAAAAGCTTTTATTATTTGCAGCGCTGTGATCAGCACTTTACATGGATTATCTCACATCATTTTAACAACCTGTGAGGAAGAAGCTATTATTATTTACCTTTTATAGATGCAGGAACTGAGGCTTAGAGGGGCCAATGAAATCTGAAAGAAAACAAAAACCCTAGGCAAATGACAGCACAGTCCTAAATTAAATTGTAAACAAAAATATTTCATTCTGAGTTTGGTAAATGTCTTAGCAAAGGAAGTCTGTATTTTGATTGGCCAAAAAAAAAAAAAATCTGGAAAGAAGTTGGAAATGCTTTGCTGGTAGCAGAAAAAGGATATGTGGGAGAGGCAGAGAAACACATGGAGAGTTCCAGCAAAAAGAAGCAGCTTCATTTCTTTCCTGATAATATTGGGAGAGAAGCCCCACAAATATGATTTATTTCTCTTCTTTGTTTACTATGTAGCTTGAGGGTTCCTGTGGAAGAAACCAAATTCTAAATAACCAGAAGCAAGACCGAGCAATAACAATGGTGAACCAGGGAGAGGTTTAGGAAGTGAATGACCTCCGTAAGGGGTAGTCTTGAGGAAGATGCATTTAGATGGTTGTTCAGGAAGCAGTTGGGGTTGGTAGTAGATGTAAGCAACACAGGCGTACAGCGGAATCCTAGGAAAGTTAGGTAACTGACTTAAACAATATTCATCGTTTAATGTTGCAGAAGTATTAGAGCAGTGTGGCCCAGTAGAATTTTATCTCTACACAGGCCCAGTTGGAACAGGTTTACATGAAAAAGGGATTTTTTTTTCTGTAAACTTTGATCTGTTTATACCCATTGCACTCTCAACTTTCTCTTTCTTTGTTGCAACTTTCCCTCCTTTCCATTTCTTCTTCTTTTTCTCTCTTTCCAGAAATTTGACTTTGCAATCTATAATCCAACACAATTTCCTCATTCTACCTGGTCTGCCCCTTGTACTGAGTTAGTACTTTTATGCTCCTAATTTTAAAATTGATGTCTTTTCCTCGTTTAGCTCTTTCCCTGTTTTTCCTTTGTTCACACTTCACCTGCATGCTTTCATCTACTCTTTTCCATCTGCACTTTGCCCTTCCCACTCTGCTCCCTGTCTTGTGAGACTGACCTATGTGGACAATATATCAAGAGGTCCCCTTTCCCTCTAGCGATCACCTCCTGTTGGCTCTGCCTCTTGACCACAGTTTAGAGCTCCTGTCGAAGTAGCTCTTCTTCCAGGATTCTCTCTTTTCTTCCAGGAGCCACATACTCTTTCTCAGGTTAGCCTTAGGAATGTTAATAGCTCAAGCTTTTTCTAGCCTTGGACTCTGGTGATATCTCCTGTGATTTCTTTATTCTCTGCCCACACCTTGGTAAACGGTTCATTATTAGACCCTCTTCCAATCATCTGAATTTGAGTGTGTCATCTGTTCCTTGTTGGGATTTTTCTCTATTTTACACTATCCTGATTTAGTTGATCCTAGGCACTCCTTTATCTATCTTGTATTTATTAACCCTGTTTTAATCTATATTTCATGTGATCATAAGCAGATCATTTATTTCCTGTGAACCTCAGTTTTTCTTTTTCATCTAGAAAATGAGGAGGGTTATATTAGATGATTTCTAAGATTATCTTCAGGCTTCAAGATTCTGCAATTTCATGAAATAAGCAATATATAATATTTATGAAGTATATAATATTTTAATCTCAGTGATTGCTCAGAATTAGTCTCTGCTTTATTCTGACTTTGTATGAGGACTATTTCTTTATGAAAAAATCAGTACCTTTTATATGTAAAAATTTTAAATATAAGAAAATAAACCTGAATGAGTTTAAGATACAAAAATGCTAATATACATATGAAAACACAAAATAAATGGCTATCATGATTAAGTAGCTTTGAATTTGAAAACTAAACAGTAAAATTCTATTCAAAACTAGAAGCAGCAGAAGAAAGTTAAGTGCAGGTAGTTATTTAATGCACATTGCTTGTATGTACTTTGAACATTTAGATTCAATGAATACGATTTACTTATATTTTTAGTCATGGGATATGGAAAGAGCAGTTGCTTTAAATGTTATCTATAAAAGGTTTAGCTGTCAGTTGAACTTTTGCATTTCATTTTCCTCTTATCACTTTAGAAGTGAAGAGGTAATTTTTTGAAATATATAACATTCTAAATGGGGGGAAAGAGACACTCTACATTGAATGGTCAAATCTCAGGGAATATTCTGTCTATATTTTAGCTGAAGGATATAAGATGGAATAATTTTAAGATGGGCTTTTTTGGCCATTGTTTCATTGGACTTGATATTAAAATACCAAACCATAATGTGATACTAATATTCCAAATAACATTGTGCATTTTTCTTTAGCTGGAAGGTGTTTTCTTTCAAAGAAGTCAAGCAGATACACCTGTGCTATTAAAATTATTTATTTTTGAGAGCCCCTGAAAAGAAAAAAATGTATGTAGCATTTAATATTTAAATTCTGTACTTGAGGCAAACCCGTGCCGCCAGGCAACTGGCCACAGAATTCAGTTCTGTCATGGAATTCTCCCCGTGGAGATCACCAAGCAGCTCCACTCTCAAGTGGCTGACAGAGAGGCGAGGGAGATTATTGCATTTGCTTTGCTTTGGCTCCGACTTAGGAAAATTGCTCAAGCAATTGCTCTTTGTAGCATGTAATGCTGTTAGCTCCTATCCCACTGCTAACAGCCTTCTACCTCCAAATAGACCACAGAGCTGATGGAAGGAAGAAAAACTACCACTTCTACTAACCCTATTGGGCCATGTATCAATAGAGAGCAGTAGCTTTCCAATCCTACCGCCTCAGACTCTGTATGGGATTGAGGACGCCAGCATGGAATCATTTACTCAATGTTGAGCCAGGTATTACCCAGCACTGTGCCAACATTCTTTTTCTAATTCAAATAGATTATATAAGTTTCAGAAAGAAAGTGAAAACATCAGAAAAGGTAGAAAAAGAAGGGGAGATTCTGAATGCATATTTACACATTTCTTGTAACATTTATTATGCTAAATGTGTGAATACACACATTTTACATTTTTAAGGATTGATACCAAACAAGATTTTGCTTCTAGATTCAAGCCAGCAATATGAGGAGCTGAGTTGAAATCTGATCAGATGCTTGGTAGCATATATAGTGTTGACAATAATCTCTTTCTATTTTTGTTACCCTAGTCACTGCATCTGATAGAGGTCAATGTGTCACATCCACCCATAGTGCAGGTGGTAACACAGGTGGCCATGCAGGCTGAGAACTTACACTTTAGGCTTAGGGCTACTTTCATAAGCAAAGCTTTATTTACCGTAAAGGTGATATCCTTTGGGAGAGATTCAGGGAAATACCATGGAATGGATTTATTTTTATATGTAATGGATTAACTTTCACATATACATTAAAGCAGTACATTCAGTAGAACAGAAAGAGAAAGCACGTCATTCCCAGTACTAAATTCACTCCTCAATGGGCAAATCGCTAACAGATAAATAGAAAAAACAAAGCGAACACTCAGTCTTCAGATGTCATGCCTTCTTTTATAGTTTTCACGTGGGCAATAGTATGAGAGAGAGACGAGTTTTTCCTTAAGGAAATGTAGACAATAAGTGGAGGTTTGCTTATTTCTATTGTTTACCACAAGTCTGACAACGTTCATTTAGCTTCTAATGGTTTGTTTTCTTGAACTCAATAATGAAGTTAAGTTTTCTTGTCTGTCAGACCAGACTTGACCTTATGGAAATACAAATCCCTCATGACTTTGTGAGGATGGAACAAAAAAGAAGAGTAAACACTTTCCCACTAAATCAGCTGAATAATCTTAAGTGAATAGTATAGCAAATAAAATTTAAATTTATCCTGATACTTTAGAACCAAGCCCTCAAAAGTGTTATTAACATAGAGAAAAGCACCCTGTTACTTTATTTTACATGGAATAAAGCATTCACAGGGGAGACCATTAAAATTCTCATCTTCCAAAATGTATATGTTCAAGGTTGGCCATTGTAAGAGGGGTTACTGTGAGCTGAGAGCTGCTTCTCTCCTACACCAGATATCTGTATTCCATTTTGAAACTGTGCCAAACTATTTATCTCAAAGATCAGAGCACCTAACAAGTTAACTGGAGGGACTCCCTTTTGTTTTAATGTTTTGGTGGATTCATTATCAGAACCAGTTTTCTTAGCAAACATATAAATTTATCATAACTTCAGACCCCTGAAAGTGATGCAAAATCAATCAGCCATGACCATTACTGCCAACTGAGACCATTGGAAAGGGGCCCTGGAATAGTGTAATTAGTTGCCATTACATGGCTGCAAGCCTGCAATTTTCCTACTGACTCTGACCCACTGCCTTGCTTAAGTAAGTATTTGCACTCAAACTCATGATAATCGATCCCCTTCTGTGTCAAGTGTCTTCATAACTTTAAAAATTAAAGATGCAGAGTGTCTCAAGTGGTTTGGGTAGGCAATTTTATTCCAATTTTATTATCACAATGGGTCCATAATATGCATGGAGTGTCCTTTCTGATTAGCCATGCCTCAGCAGTCATCCACTCTATTTCCATATTTGCCTGTCTTTCCCTCCTCTGTTCCTCCCTTGCTTCCAGTCTAGGCTTCCCCTCATTTTCTGAGAAAATGGAAGAGGCTGCTTGCAACAATTAACTAGCTATTCCAATTAGCTGTCCAGAATCGAGATTGGCTAAGGCAAGATGATGTTCCCTGGTAAACAGCTGCCTCTAATACACATGAAAATGATTTCTTTTTATCACTTCTGAGACTGAACAAGTGGGGCTGGGGGAGAAATGCCTCAGTGGCCAGGTACAAATGAAAATTTTGCTCTAATCATTGGAATGTATTTTAAAATTCTCTCAGTACCAAATTATGGAAAGCGAGTGTTTTATGTTCATGTAGCCTATCGATGGTGCTGCTATCGGCTAGGAATGCCTGGGGCGCTCACCAGGGCTTGCACTCTTTGTGGTGAGTTCCCCCATAGACAGTTCTCGGTCCAAAGCCAGTGCTGTGGCTAGACTGGACCTTGTAATTCTTATTATGATTGTCAGACACGCCTCAGCAACAACCATCAAGGAACTTTGAAAAAACAAGCTTATTAATTCACACACGGGTCCTGGTGGGTACATGGCCACCCAGAGACAGAGCTTGCAGATCTGGGGCTCTGCCTTTATTGGAGCCAAGGGTAGGGTTCCTGAGATTTCTTCGGTTCACTCTTCTTTGATGAATTTAAAACAGAAGGAATTAAAGTGCTGGAAGAGAAAAGCAGGGTCCTCAAGTGGTCAGTTATCTGGGTCACCTGAGGTTTTGTAAAAGGGGAACTTCATGGGTGGGGCCGCCTGGCCCTTTATCTCCTTGTGTAGCTGGCAATATGTCTGAGGTGGAGTTCTTTGAGGTAGATGCATTGACAATCAAAAGCTTAATGTCAGGCACTTACATTACAATCAAAAAGGCTAATTGCCAGCCACTTACACTACAGTGAGGCAAAGAGAAAAAAAAATTAGCTTATTTAGCAGACTGTGAAGTGACAAAAATTATTTTAAAACAAATTGTAGCACGCATGAATAATATTATAAACAAGTTGAATGTAAGTAATTAGGGAGCAAGTTAGTTAATGACAAGATCAATTTGGTTTTTTTTCTTCAGATTCTTTTATCATATTTCTATTTTTGTTTCATTTCCTAGTAAAGTTGGCAATCGTGTCTAACTGTATATGAGGAAGTATATTATTCATTTTATTGGTCACTTATAAGATGAAACAATAAAAACTCAAATCATCCTTTACTACAGGAGCAGTTATAAAAGCAATGATAATATCCAACTTCCGTAACAAATACATCAGGGCAAAGTATTTTTAGCTGCCCTAGGGCCATTGTCTGAACCTGAATTAGGACACTTGTGTGTCACAAGAGGCCTTTTATCCGACAGTAATTGAGAAATACTATCTGGGCTAAGTCAATAAATCAAACTCCAAAGTCTTCAATAGAAAGAATCCAAATTTTGTCACAAAATGACTAAAAACATTTGGGCATTCATTTTATTTCACAGGCAATGTGGTTCCCTGATATAAATAAAATCATGAAAACTGCACTGGGGCAGTCACTTTAATCAAATTCCAAAGTTTAGAATATCCTGAAGATGACCCACCCTACGTATTTCCAAAATTGAGAGGGTTTTCTTTTAAATAGAGATTTATTCGTATAACTATAAATGGAAAGGGTCTGTTCCTTTGTAGCACATGCAGAAATCAATGGAGGCAGGTGAAAATCAGACCCATACTTGAGATCATTTGGAGTCCGACATTTACAAAGATCTCTAGTTACAGAAGCTCATGCTTTCCTTGATTTGTTGCAGTGTGAACCACTGGTCCATTCTGGAAGCTGTCTTGCCACTAAAGTCCTTTACAGGGACTTCTCTTTTGTGACTATCTGATTGACAACTGTTCAATAAATTTTCAAAATGAGTTTTTCATGGGATTACAGACATTGGTTATTACCTCTAAAACTTAATTTTCAAGTCAAATATAAATTATTTCCAAGTTTAGTCATTATATTCTTATTTCTAGTTCCCCATACCCATTATTGTCAGATGTTAAATCTAAATATGAATTTAATTATTGTAAAATGCTGCCATTTGATCACTTCCTGGCTCTAAGGACAAGAAGTCAACTTCACAATGAGTTCTTAGCATAGTGGTGGCTTATTGTGTGAATTTTGGTGATAAATACTTGACTTCAGTGCCGACAATTACTCATCTATAAAATACTTTTGTTATGCTCACAGAGATGGAGCAAAACAAATAGCAATAGAATAAAATGCTCGTGTTGTCTTCAAAAATAAATCTATTTCCCATTTTAACTGGTGATTGGGCAAGATATATTTAATGTTTAAAATTGCAAATGTTTGTGGTATAGTATTGGAAAATAAGTTTTTATTATCTTAAATTATTTACTGTAAATTTGCTTACACAGACAATTGAATCTTATATTTATTACTCATTTTTAAATAAATGAGAAAGATAACTTTTTATTATGATTAAGATGAAAATTTTCTCTTTACAAACACTAATGAGGAAAACATCAAAGGATGAGGTACGATTAAAAATGTGTTTTAGGGGCTTCCCTGGTGCTCCAGTGGCTAAAATTCTGTGCTCCCAATGCAGGGGGCCTGGGTTTGATCCCTGGTCAGGGAACTAGATCCCACATCCCGCAGCTAAGAATTCGCGTGCTGCAACTAAAGATACCGCGTGCGGCAGATGAGACCCGGCACGGCCAAATAAATAAATTTTAAAAATGAGTTTTAAAGGTATAGATTTTTGTGGGGCTCAGACAAATCTCAATTTTCTCCTAGTTTGGAAGCAAACTTAAGCCACGTTGCTTTTTTTTAAATTTCAGATATTCTATAAGGTCTACAAGTGACATGAAATTTACCACACATTTTAGTCTCTATCTACCTATCATCTATCATCATCATTTCTGCCTTGCCTTCTGTAAATGATTAAGTTCTTAAAAAGACTGGACTACGAGTTTCATTAAGTATATACTAAAGTACTATATAATGAGATTCCCTAAATTGAATCTCTGATTAGCCATTAAGCAGATATGGATTCTCTAGACTTCCCTGTCTGATATTGCAGCAACTAATCCTATGTAACGATTGAGAACTTGAAATGTGGCTTGTGTGACTGAAAAACTGAATTTTAAATTTTATTTAATTTTAATTAACTTAATTTTAAAATTGATACTTTATTGGAAACTTTTTAAGTTTGGAAAACTTGGGTATGTGAATGCATTTTTTCAATTATAGACTTATTAAATCTCAATACATACTAAGTATTGCTGATGAGTATTTAGTGTCTGAAATAGATGTTTTGTAAATGTAACATACACTCCAGATTTCAAAGACTTAGAGCTGTTAAAAGAAAATTTCAGATCTAGTTGACTTTTATTCAGCAATTTATGAATCGGGAATCATCCCAGAGAGGAGTTTCAAAAAGTTGTACAAAGTGAGAGGGTTTTATAGACCAAGGTGAGGAGGAACCAGAAAATTACAGGAATTTGCTGATTGGTTAAAGAAGGGTTACTTTTCTTGTATGGAGCGAAAGGAAGACTTGGAGCTGGTCGTGTAACTTGTGCTGAGCAGACAAGTGCTGGTTGGTTGACCTAGACCTTCTTTTTCTGGGAGAGCTGAGCATAGAAACAGTTAAGGTCTGGTTTGCTGAGGTGAGGCTAAGCATGAGGGACTCCACGTTGATCCTAGTCTGGACACTTTAACAGTATGAAAAACAAATGGAAAATATTTCATTAATAATTTATCTAATATTGGGTAAATGTTGGAATGACAATATTTGGAAAGATTGCATTAAGTAAAATATATTATTAAAATCAGGGCTTCCCTGGTGGCGCAGTGGTTGAGAGTCAGCCTGCCGATGTAGGGGACACGGGTTCGTGCCCCAGTCTGGGAAGATCCCACATGCCGCGGAGCGGCTGGGCCCATGAGCCATGGCCTCTGAGCCTGCGCGTCCGGAGCCTGTGCTCTGCAACGGGAGAGGCCACAACAGTGAGAGGCCCGCGTCCCGAAAAAAAAAAAAAAAAAAAAATCAGTTTCACATGTTTTTCTTTAATTTATTTAATGTGGTGACTAAAAAATTTGAACTTACATACTTGGTTTGCATATACTTTTATCAGACAGCACTGCTAGAAGAATACCCTAAGAGAAAGTCTACTATTAAATGCTCTGTATATAAAAATAAATTTCAAATGAATTAAAGAGTGGTGTGGAAATAAGTCATAAACAACTGGATGATATTCTTTTTATTTTTGTCTGAGCAATGGTTTTATCAGAATAAAGAAAAAGGGGGCTTCCCCCGTGGCTCAGTGGTTAAGAATCCTCCTGCCAATGCAGGGGACACGGGTTCGAGCCCTGGTCCAGGAAGATCCCACATGCTGCGGAGCAACTAGGCCCGTGTGCCACAACTACTGAGCCTGTGCTCTAGAGCCCGTGAGCCTCAATTACTGGGCCCGCATGCTGCAACTACTGAAGCCTGAGTGCCTAGAGCCCGTGCTCTGCAACAAGAGAAGCCATTGCAATGAGAAGCCCACGCACCACAAGGAAGACTAGCTCCCGCGGGCCACAACTAGAGAAAGCCCAGGGGCAGCAACAAAGACCCAGATAAAAATAAATAAATTAAATAAAAATTAAAAAGAAAAAGAAAAAGGAAGAAATCATAAATAATATATTGATTGCTTTGACTACATAAAATTAATGACCTGTGTGTTACTGTGTGTGTGTATTTTAAGAATCCATCATGAATAAAACTAAAAAGCAACAGTTTACTGTCTTGTGGAGGCAGTTCTTCCTATCTTCTACAGTGGGGGAAGGTCTCCTGCTCATTCCCCAGAAGGATAGCACTGGATCATCCTTTTGGACCCTTCCCCTAGAGAAGGAGTGACTCACCTCATTCTTATAACTGTATTAAAGATCATTGTTCTTCTTATGAATTGGCCTTTTTCTTTCCTCAGAAGAACACATTGTCTTTCTTCATTTCTGTTTTGTGAAAAGTTTCAGTTCTTAGAAAATATTTAAGTGTGCTTGGAACAACTTGTGCACACATATCTGCTCTTTCAACTGTAAATTTATGAAATTGTAAATTTCTATTGTAAATCTATATGGATGTGAGTGGGGATGGGGGTACATGGTTTGTCAATTTTTCAGCCACTGATGGCAGGATGGATTGATTAAATTGATACATTTCAATGGGTAGAAGTAGGTGTCCCTGTTTTGGCTTTTGGGTCAAGTTATATTCTTTTTTAAAAATTAACTAATTAAGGTATAATTAACACATAACATTGTATAAGTTTAAAGTGTACAATATGTTGATTTGATGTATTTATATATTGCAGTATGATTATAATCATACTGTTAGATAATACCTCCATCACCACATAATTATCGGTTCTTTTTTGTGATGAGAACATTTAAGATCTAATCTCTTAGCAACTTTCAAGTATATATTCTTTAATCTAGTATTCCTGGGGAACGTTTTGGTTAATGAAGTTGATGGTATTTTAACTCCAGTTTGCCTTGTGTGACTCTAATTTACTTTAATTTAACGAGCACTAACTCATGATGTAATGCATTGGGAAGTATGTCTAATATTCTATGCAGACTCTTGTCAGCTATGTTTGACGTAAATCTAATGATGAGAAAACAGATACATCTAGAAAGTGAGATGTTCTACTGGTTGATTGACCTGGATCCTTTGAGGAGTCAGTATCACGAATGACCAAGAAAGGGAGGTATAGCTTGTCTAGATTGAGAGAACTAAAGACATATGATATTCAAATGATATAAACCATGGATCCTAAAAAGATATTTTGAGGGTAATTGAGAAAATTTGTGTAAGGATGTTGGATAATACTGTTGTTGATTTTCTTAGGTGTGGTAATGATGTTGAGGTTTCGTAGGAAATAATGTTCCACTTCTTGCGAGATGCAGGCTGAAGTATTTAGGGGTGAAATGTTATATCTGCAGCCTACTTTGGAAGGGCTGACAAAAGGCATGTGTGTGTGTGTGTGTGTGTGTATGTGTGTGTGTGTGTGTGTGTATGGATAGATAGCAGGTATGGATAGATAACAGGTGTGGAAGAATGTTAACAGTTGATGAATCATGATGGTTTCTCTGTGCTACTTTTTCAAACTTTCAGTGGATTTAACAATTTTCTAAATAAAGATGTGTACATAGGCATTTTTTTATATGTGGCATAGGGAATAAGAAATGTGATTAATTAATAATAATTAATAATTCCATAACGCCAACATAGAAGTGAGAAATATATGAGCATATATAACAAATGATTAATAAAACTAGTATGGAAGAAAATTTTAAGATCAATAAGAAAAAGAAAATTGGTCAAATAACATGAATAGGTTATCAACAGAGGAATAAAGACAAATGGCCAATAGACATACCAAAATGTTTATCATTTATAATCAAAGGCAGGAACTTAGATACAATACTGAGTTGTAAAAACTCAGTTTTCCACCTGTGTTTCTCTCTTATTCTCACACAGAACAGTTCACTTTTGTCACCAAATGTTGGAGACTTTCCCACACCAAGCAATTCTCTGTGACACGATCTGGATGTCCTACAATTTAACTCAATTCTAACAGTGAAGATAGTGTCAGATCCCACAGGCTAAGGGCTCTTTCCCACAAGACAGCCCTCACCTTATTTCATATGCCAATTGCAGGAAGCAGGTCCCCAGATTACCCACAACTTCTGTCTGATTTGGCTACAAATCAGAGGTTCCCATGAACCCCTCCTCATTTTCAACTAATTTGCTAGAGTGGCTCGCAGAACTCAGGGAAACACTGACTAATGTTTGCCAGTTTATTAAAAGATATGATAAAGGATACAAACAAACAACCAGATGAAGAGATCCATAGCGCGAGAGTTGAGAGGATCCTGATTGCAGGAGCCTTCTGTCCCTGTGGAGTTGGGGTGCATTATCCTCTCAGCACATGGACGTGTTCCCAACCTGGAAGTTCTCTGAACCCTCTACTCTTGGGATTTTACTGAGGCTTCATCATGTAGGCATGACCAATTATTAACTCCATTTCCAATCCCTCTTCTCTGTCTGAAGGATGAGGGGTAGGGCTGAAAATTCCAAGCTTTTAATCATTGCTTGGTCTTTCTGGTGACCAGCCGCCATCCAGGAGCCATCCAGAAGGCCACTCAGAGTCACCTCAATAGAACAAAAGATCTAGCCCCAGGTGCGCTAGTGGCTAGGATTCCTGGTTTTCATCCAGGATACCCAGGTTCAATTCCTAGGCAGGGAACTAAGATCTCTGTTCAGGGCTGCTCATTGCTGTCTCTCCGAGATCAGTATCAACTGTCTTCATGTTGTTAACTCCACATCTTCTTCTCCAATAAAACTAGCCAGTCAGGCATGGTTATAAAAAAAAGAGAGAAAAGAAAAAAGAAACACCCCCAGTGATTCAGATATTGGAATCATCAGACACAGACTAAAAAATAACCATGCTGGGCTTCCCTGGTGGTGCTGTGGTTGAGAGTCCGCCTGCCGATGCAGGAGACCCGGGTTCGTTCCCTGGTCTGGGAAGATCCCACATGCCGTGGAGCGGCTGGGCCCGTGAGCCATGGCCTCTGAGCCTGCGCATCCGGAGCCTGTGCTCCGCAATGGGAGAGGCCACAACAGTGAGAGGCCCGCGTACCGCAAAAAAACCCCAAAAAACAAAAAAACTTGCTTACTATGTTCAAGGAGATAAAAGACTGAGAAAAATTAAAAAAAAAAAAAAAGAACAAAAGGCGCTCCTAGTGTTTTCCTCATTTAGGCAATTACAAAGGCTTTAGGAACACTGTGCCAGGAACAAGGGACAGAGACCTGTACATGTATTTTCTATTATCTCACAAATACCAAGGTAGAAATTTTGCCTCTCATTTTGTGTGTGTGTGTGTGTGTGTGTGTGTGTGTGTGTGTGTGTGTGTGGTACGCGGGCCTCTCACTGTTGTGGCCTCTCCCGTTGTGGAGCACAGGCTCCGGACGCACAGGCTCAGCGGCCATGGCTCACGGGCCCAGCCGGTCTAGGCGGACTCTCAACCACTGCGCCACCAGGGAAGCCTTTGCCTCTCATTTAATAAAACATTTTCAAACTATAAACAATATGACAGTCCAAGGAAAAAGATCCTCTCAAACTGCTGGTAAAAGTATAATATCTTGAGAAAACTATTTGTAAATTTGTATTGCCTAACGTATCCTAAGAGAATCAGAAATATCAGCAAAAATGTACTTATGAAGATTTTTTTTTAAAGGAGATTTTTTTTTAAAGGCAGAGTATTATGGATTCTGGCTTCTGTTTCCTCACATTCAGAATAGAAAACATTTAAAATGCCTGCCTCTTAGTGGAGTTGCAAAGTTCACCTGGCTTCAAGAGCCACATTGATGTCCAGAGCCTGCTTTACAAGTCCTAAAGGCCGACCCGGGAGGTATATTTCCTTTGTCCCTACAGCATGAAGTGAAGCACCTCAGCAGGTGTGACAAGCTGAGGATGTAACATTTTCCCATTAGACTTTAAGTTCCATTGAGATGTTCTCCCATGAATCTATGCCAGAATTCAGAAACACAGAAGCCAAGGTTAGCCTCACCCTCTAGAAGGCTTAGATGAAATAAGGTGATAGAGGCTTCAGCCAGCCACAGAGGAATGGAAATCAGAGGGATTCAAGAAAATGGCATTTGCATTTGCACTGTGTTTATAGCTTCCACATCTTCCTGGTGAATCAAATTGCTCCCTAAAGATGCACAGGCCTGAGTGCAGCACATAGCGGAGATAAGGAGACCCAGTAGCATTTTCAAACCTCGGATAAAAAGATCAAGATAGCATTAAAATTAAGAGACAGAGAGATCAGTAATACATTGTTATAGCTTTGAGATTGGGTGGAAATTATTATACTTCTACAGCATCTTTGCTTCTGAGACACTTGCTATACCGTATCACTGAATCATAGACATCTGTCACCCTTAATACATTTACTCCTTGTCAGCAGCTCTGGGCATAGGGAAAAAGGTGCTCAGTTTACGACAGCATAACTATAAATCCTAATCCATTAATTTACTTTTTCTCAAGATAAGTTCTTGCAATTCAAATTACGTGATTAAAAAGCTGCTATTTTATCAGTCAAAATAAAAGCAGCTTTTCTTGTTTGCTTAATTTCCAAATTGTAGTATTTATCCTTTTTAATTGCCCATGCTAATAGATTTAAGTGTATGGGCACATATGCAATAGTATGGCATGAAAATAACTTAGATCACCATGAGTGTTGTTCTGAATTCTTCCCAGTTTACTGCATTATTAAATATTACATAAGTTATTCAATGTCCTTTATATCAAACATATATTTTTTCCTGCAAAAAGGATCAAAACTAAGTGGCATTACTTAGGATTACTAGACACAGATTATATAATATCTTTTCTTCTTTCCCAACTAAGAAAAAACCTGCCTTTAATTTATATATTTCACTGTTTGAAACACAGGGGAAATTGTAATGACAGAAAAATGGGGAGGCAATTTAGTCTATTTACACAATAAATAGCTGCATTTGTTGGTATTTAACGTTTGTTTTTTTAACTGCCTCTGTGCCCTGAGATAAAGATTTGAGCATGCACTTTCTTCTTGGTTATCTGGTCCCAACAGAATGTTGCCTGGGAGCTGGAAGGGTAGGCATTTAAAAACCCAAATATTTAATTATGTCTCCTGGCCTGGTTAAGAAGGCAGAGAATGTCCTTTAGAGAAACAAGAGTGCTTCTGCTTGGGCTGGTTCTTGGTTGTGTCTGAGAATGAATGTTTGGCACTCCTTCCATGGGATGGGGGTAGGCTGAGAGCGTATCAGCTTTATATTACTTCCTATTTGTAGCTCTAATATTTTCCAAGTTGGTGAATTCCCAAATTGGACATACTGAGAACCAACTACAAGTAATACGCATGCTAGACAAGGTGGCCCCTTTTTAAGTCAGATCTGATTGTTCATTTTATTTATATTGATCTCAAATTTGCTTCCAGGTAACTGCCACCCATTGGTCCTGATTCTTCTTCCTGAAGCAACATAAAAGAACCCTTTTTCTTTTCTATGCCATAGCTCTGGTCTAGTTGACATTTTCTATGATCCATGGAGACCCATGTTAGACTATGCAATATTTTGAAGTGTTTTCCCTGAAATAATTATGTATCAGTATTTACACATGTATATTAGAATATATAAAATTATTTCTTAAAGAGCAAAGACTAGCCCTTCTTGAGGCCTAAAAGAAAACATGTAAACTATTTTCAAATTAATAATATTAAATCACAGCATCTTTGTGTCACCATAAAAAATTTGGGAATTAATGAATATGTGATTACATATTAAAGAAATATGAGAAATTGAGACTGTAATAGATTTTGTAGTTGTAGTTATAAAGAAATCGCTTGACCTAAATGAATAATAAAATATATCTTCAGGGCATTGTACTTCTTATGAAATCAGAATTTATTGGTAATTCCTTTGGACTGTGTGAGAGGGTGCATGGCACTGGGGTGATGAGAGGTGTTTTGATTGAAAGCCAGTGGAATATTTCCTAAGAATTTAATTTTAAAAGAAAAGAAAAAGACCATAGTGCAGTTAACATATTGCATGTCCATTGGTATCTTACTCTAAAACTTCTCTCCACACAAGAGTGATTTTAATAATTAAGACTATCATTATGCTACTGCTGACAACTTTCTAATGTCTATAGGGAACTAAAGATCAGTGTGTGTGTGTGTGTGTGTGTGTGTGTGTGTGTGTGTGTGTGTGTACATCCATTTGGGTACATTTCTCCTCTATTCCTCAGCAGCATTTAGTCTGGCATAAAATCAGATTTCACTAGTTAAGAATAGCCTTAGTCAATGACGGCAGGTGAGGGGAAAAGGAAGTAAAATTCTAAGATTAATGTTATTTGAAATTAGGCATTTAGTTCATTATTATTGTTTCTTTGTGCTTTAAATCATTTTCTCTTGAATATGGAGAAAACGACAAAGATAACTTTTATAAATCCCTGTAGTAAAATAAACACCAACAAAAAATCTCTTGCTTTAAGTGTCAATTCAGACCCTTTAAAGTCTTGTTTGAGATTCCTTTTAGAGGGGTTGGAAGGCCGTTCTGAGGTCCAGAAGCCTCTACAGTGGTTACGCACGATCAAGGCAGAGGGAAAAGCTGAGACATTCTCACTCCCATTCCCTCTGCATCAGAATCACCTGGAAGATATCTTAAAAATACTGATCATGCCCAAAGAAGCTCTGATGTTATTAGTCCGAGATGGGACTTGGGCATTGGTATTTTTTAACATCTCCTTAGGTGAATCTAACCTTGTAGCCAGGGACTGGAACAACTAGTCTACTTTAGACGATCACAGACGTAAAACTTTTTCTTGGCAGACTCTCCACTTGTTTTAGGCACTTCATGGAGATACATCTCACTGTCTTTAACTAGTTGTGATGCTTTATTCAGTTCCAAAAATATGGTTGTTGGTTAATAAATGGTTAGCTTAATACTATAGCCATTTATCTTATGTCTGGTTACCACTTATCAATAAGACTAAGTGGCTAATCTGCCTTGCCTCAACTGCCATTCTGCCCTTCCCACACCCAAGGCAGGCATTTCTAATAATCCCCTATCAATTAGCCTAAATAAAGCATCATGATCTTTCCAAATGCAGCATTTAAGGCAGCCATGACTAAAGGGTCAGAGTTTTCATGTGGTATGTAATCTTTATAATCTGCACAAAAGTTAAAGCTCTGGGCATTTCCTCAGACATTTGAAATGAGACATATAAGTTATGTGTTCACTGACTACAGTATATATAATAATAAGCTAGTTTTTCCATTATTTATTATAAAATGAATGGGAATACGCATTCATAAAATTGTACAGCAAAAATGTTTAATCAGGACCCACTTATGCGGGTTATATAAGATAATTTAGAGGGAGAGTGAAATGCAGAATTGTGGAAAAGCAAGAGCAATATTTAAGCTATATTCAGTTATATCTTGGGAATATTTCTTTCTGTATTTGAGCACATGTCTTTGTATATATGTTTCTTTTCTCTGCATGGTTCTCTATGGGTTAATTTTTGAAATATTTAGAAGGATCTTTATGTCCATCTATTTGTATCTGTATCTTCGGCCTTCTGGGTCCTGCAATGGGCAGAGCACTCATTTCTCTCTTTATCTTTCTATATATTCATCTATTTGACTTTCTTTCATTCCCCTTTTTTCATTATCATTTTTCTTTCTTCCTGTGAATCTTTTTTCGTCTAATTGAAAAATATTTTAATTTCTGTTCTTAAACCTGAGCAAGGAAGGATATTTTGGTTAGTTATCTTTCTCTTAAAAACAAACAAGCAACAAACACCAGCCATTTCTCTACTCCTCTCCTATAAGACAATGCCAATTTAGTGACCCTTTTCTTTTGTGGCTTTAGTGAGATTTTTCTCACTGAGAGAGAGAAAATAAAGATTCTCTCACATCTGTGACCTAGAAACAGTCCTACAAAAACAAAACCAAACAAGCCAAAACAAAAACACAAATATAGCCTTGGAATTAACATTTAAAAATATTAGCTTAACTGCTATGTCAGAAAGAACAAAGTATATATCTTTCCAGAAAAAGCAATTGTTAATCTGATGTAGGTGAATTTTAGATTAAATTTTTATTTATATATCTAAGAAACAACGAATATTTGGTCCATTGTTCCTCCCTTATTTTCATCTTCTGTTACTGAATGAATGGAGGCACGAAAGTTACCCTATAGGCTAACAACCCCTGGAGAGTCTTCCAGGTCACACGTCTGAAAAGTTAACATTTCCGACCTATGTTCCTTTCAAAGTACAGGCTTTGACAAACAACTTTTATTAGGCGTATTTTCCACAAATAACATTTATAATGACTTGTATCCATTTGAAAGTAAATTTAAAAACAAAAACAAAACAATAAATAAAAAAACAATACAACTGAATTTCCATTTATCTTTGAACCTCTAGGACAGAAATGCAAATTTTGGGGTTTAGTTTTAAATAGTAGAAGTGGATGATTGTTTAGGCAGTAAACACCATGAGAGCAGGGGATTGTGTCTGCCTGGTTTACTGCTTATTTTCTGATATGTAGCACTTATTATCTTGAACTCAATTGAGCAGGTGGTCAATAATTATTTGTTGAACAAATTCAAACATTTGCAAAGCAATTTTCTCATTGATCTACAAGATATCCACCATAGAAGAATCTTGAAATGGAGTAATTACCTCAAGTCTAATACTTGTGGTTCAAAATAATTGTGGGTAGTATTTAGTTTTCTATTTGGGGACCTTATATATTTTATTACAAAAATGATAATGGATAAGAGGAGGCACATGTAACTATCCATAACCTCACCTTTTCTCACAGAATAGTCTCATCGTTAATTTGAAAAATTCTCAAATATATTTATTTTCATTCTCCTAACAGGAAAACAAAGTGCTTTAACAAATTTCAAGATACCCTGGTGAGCAATGGTTCTTTAGCTCACCTCCATACGTTTCTCTTTTACAGAGACAAATTCTATTGCTTTTAAAATCATTTACTTTTTTCTTATAGTATTTTCATTTTATGATCATATTTTCTCTCTTGATTTCTTTTACACTAGAAATAAGAATGAGATTTCACACTAATGTTTATTGTTTTGCTTTTCTGAAAAAAAGAATATTAAATGAGAGAATATTTAATTTGAGGTAATCCACTTAACTTCTCATCCTTCCAACATGTGAAGAGGGTTGATGAGTATCTGTGATATTCTCTAGCATTGGATACATGAGGTGTACAACTCATAGTGCTCCAGTTTTTAGGGTTTTCTTGTGTATGTCTAGATTTCTGGATTCCTGTCCCAAGCTGAGCAATCCTAAGAAAACTGTTGATATATCGGTTGATAGATGAACACCTTTATTCATGTATTTTTTTCATTCTTTGTCCCTAGGTAGTAGATATTGTAATATTCACAGAAAGCATAAACATGATTTATGTTTTTGCAGGCAGAATATAGAAAGCATTTCTCTACATTGAGGATCAAGAGGAACAGAGATTGATGGGTACCCTTTTGTCTCCTCCCTGTTGTTTTGGCCTCTTTCTTATAAGTTGTAGTAACATTACAAGACATCAGAAGTTTCCTTTGCCTCACTACACAGACTTGGGAGGCTATGTGGCAGATCAGGGGACTGTGTTCAGCAGCAAGGAGGAGATGAAAAGGACGCCAGCAGCAGAACAGTTTCCTATAGCAGAGGAGAATCCCGTTTTATAGATAAGAACCTGAGGCACCTATGATATGAAGAAAATCTGACCAGGTCTCCATGTACTTTTTTTTTGTGCCTGGCACTCTTTGTTTCCTCTCCCCCAAATATGGTATGCTTTTCATGCCACCCTTTGAAAGAGGAAAATGTTTACATTTTTTCCCCCCAGAATGTAGAAGGATACTGTCACATTTAACTTCTCACTGGGATATTTCTCTCAAGTGAGTTTTAACCTTAGCAGCATTTTGGTGAAGCTGTAATCGAGATTGTTTTTAATTTTTCTGTCTTTTTTCCCCCCCTCCTTATTCCTGTCCCTTGCTCTTTCTCCTGGAAAACTTTAAACTGCTCTTATTATTGTCTGACTGGTCATGGTGCTATACTTGTGGATTTTGATGGATAACCAGTACTGGAAATACTGTCTTGTCTTGGGAAATCATAGTGTGTAAGGGATGTATGAGCTGGTATAGTAAAAATGTATTATTATTCTAGAGTATTTATGTTGTCTCAGTTTTGCATTCTTGAAGCTAGGACTAAAATAATTTTACATGTCCATCTGACCCCATATACTCTGGACGTGTCAAATGAGAAAAATTTTTGTTAGAATAATCCATCTTTGAGGTGACAGCACAGCTGTGTCAGCTGTAGCTGCTGAAAGAGGAGCCAGGAAGTTACCAGGCAGTGAGAGAGCCCTCTCACCAGAACTGAGAAGAAAAAAACATGGAGGCAAAAAGCTCTTTTTACAAATTTTGGCTTTAGTTTTTCAATAGGAAATAAAGAAGAGGTAATAGGAACTGCATTGGACTTGTAGATCAATTGGAGGGAATTGTCATCATGAAAATAAATATTGAGTCTTTCAATCTGTGAACATGAAATGTGTCTCTATTTATTTTGATCTTTAACTTTCCTATTAATGTTTTGTACTTCTCAGTGTACAATTCTTACCCATTTCCTGTCAAGTTGATTTCTACACATTTTATTCTTTTTGATGCTATTGCTAATGAAATTGTTTCTTATTTTCATTTTCTGATTGTTCATTGCTGGAATATAGAAATAGAATTGATTTTATAATGATCTTGCATCCTATGTTCTTTCTAAACTTGTCTATTACTTCTAATAGTTTATTGTGGATTTCTTGGGATTTTCTGTATAAAGAATTATGTGCCTGGTGAACAGAGACTGTTTTCCTTCTTCCCTTGCAATCTGGATTTCTTCGTTCATTTACAACGTTGGCTTGAGCCTCCAGATAATGTTGAAGATTTATTTTTGTCTATTCTTATTTCTCTGTCACAATAAAGAATCAAATTAATTCTGGAAGGTATTTCATATTCTCAAAATTTGAGGTTGGGTTCGGACTCAAAATTCAGTTGGGTAATCACACCACTTATGATCCATATATATATACCATACATTCTCATTTCCCTGTGGAACATCCCGTGAACTTTTAAAGGGTTCTCTTCATCATAGTCACCTCTGGCTTTTATTTCCCACCTCCACTAAATGCTTGTTCTTTGCTATTATCTTGGAAATTTTACTTTATGGCTTATATTCTACCTATCCACTGTTCCTTTGACCAAATCACTACAAAAATGAATCTTGGCGTGTACTAGAACTTTATGCATTATATAGAACTTGTATTTCTTTTCAGGGAAAGGGATTATACACATAGTTCTCCAGCAAAAAACAAACAAACTTAAAATTACATGCTAGAATCTTTGTTGTTAACATCATTTTGGCTCCTTGATATAGGTGACTTCTCACTGGCTTTATTAATATATACAGGCCTGGCTACTCTTACCATCTTGATGGCCCTTCTCTCCCCATTTCAACTCTGCTATATTCGTCTAACTCTTCCTTTAAATTCTTACTCCTCTGTTATGCAGAGAATTTCAGCCCTTGCTTGTCCTTACTTCCAAACTTAGTTCCAGGCCTAACTTTTCCCATTGAATGAACTTAACATTGTTTAATTGAATGAATGTCTGTTTGCCGAGTTCATAATCCTTGAAAAAGATTATGCTCTGGAATATTTTTCTCTGTGTTAAATTGTCATTGCATTAATTGGACTACATGTTCATGTGGCACATACCATAGAAATAACCCTGATGAGCTTTTTGTACAGTGTTGATGAGCCTGAGTCACATCTGTTGTAAAATGGAGGTGACTTCACTGTCTAGTATAATAAGAACTTGTACTAAATTAATATTTTACTTCTCCTCAAGGAATCTGAGGGCAACTCAAAAGGGAAGTTATACTTGGGGGAGGCAGTTTTTAAAAAGTACTAAAAATTATAATGTTAACTGGTGACACGTGCTTTAGAGAATAAAAATATAACATCACAACATCAGTGGGAGAACTTCCATCATTTCCTTAATGTCATTTTCCAAAAGTATGCAAAGTTCTGTCATTGGCTTTTTCGTGGACAGATCACTACAGATATTGTGTTGATATCTATATTTTAACACTTATTAATGAAAGAAGATAAATTCAGGAACATATAATTATTGGAACATAGCTTACCTGATTTAATGTATGAAAAAGTAATATTTAGTGTTTACTAGTTATGCCTTTAATGAATTATTTACTTCCAACCACAACCGTTAACAAAACTTTTTTCTGCATGTGAAAATCCTGTAACATAAACTTAGGGGAGTATATGATGTAATATTTTAAAGAAAAGATTATATAAGAAATTGAAAAATGTTTCCAGCTTAAGGAATGACCCTAAAGAGGTAGACAGTGCAGATTTGGGAGTGTCAAATTTGTGTTGTATTTTTAATTTTCTCTTAGAATAAATCCAAAGATACAAAAGGAAACTTCTTATGAAAATTTGTATACACAGAGGCACATCACTAATGTTTCATTTCAGAGAAGCTACTCTAGTTAGTTCCAAAATGATTCTCCTAAATAGTTTTACATATTATGTAATTAATTAAGAAAATTATATACCATACAATCATATTCAGAAAATTCACATTTTCTGGAGATTAAAACATACATGATAGAGTTGATTTACATTTGAGAATACTTATAAATGCTGTTTAAATCAGATGTAATTAGCTCTCCATGACATTTAGTATTCTGAATAATCCAGTCTTCTTTCTCTTTTTTGCATCAAGATGGACTAAAAGCAAAGTAAGATACCACCTTCTTTCCTTCCAAATGTTAAGACTGCCAAACTGAAATAAGTAATAAAAATAAATAGTTGTAGTTAAAACGTTATACTTTAATTCTTTAAATTCTAATTTTAGATATTTATATCACCCATATTATATCCCAAATATAAATTGAGATTAATTTTATCCAGTCAACTGTTTTCTTATTCATTCTATAATAATATACAAACTTGACTGTAGAAAATATCTTTTCTCTACAATCATGCTACCTGTGTTAAGTGGTCTAAGTCAGGGGTCCCTAACCCCTGGGGACCCCTGACTTAGACCACCAACCCCCTGTTAGGAACTGGGCCGCACAGCAGGAGGTGAGCGGTGGGCAAACGGGCGAAGCTTCATCTTCCCCATCGCTCGCATTACTGCCTGAACCATCCTCCTGCCCCCATCCGTGGAAAAACTGTCTTCCACGAAACCGGTCCCTGGTGCCAAAAAGGTTGGGGACCGCTGTTCTAAGTGACCAAACATAATTAAAGTCGTTTTATTGCTACAAAATGTTGCTAATACTAGTACCAGTAGTGGTACTACTAGTGGGAGTAGTGGTAGTAGTAATGTAATGAACATTTGTATAACACTTTTAGTTTTACAACATATTGACATATTCCTTATCTAATTTAATATTCAAAACATTATTATCTGTATTTTACAGATGCCTGTTTGGAGACAGAATTTGCTTTTCCACCAAGATTAATTGGTAGAACTCCAAGCTAAGCTCCTGTCCTCCAGACTTGCATTCCTTTTGTTATGCTACATGTTGTTATAGGGTGGTAGCAAGATTTAAGAACCTTGATTTTACCCAGTGAAGAAGCTGAAATCTTGTGAAGTTAAGCAATGCATTCACTGAGCATTCATTTATTCTGTACACACACTATGTGGGAAATTTGCTAGTTGTTGTAAAGGAACCAAGAATATATGAGCCAAAGTTTTGTAATAAATGTTCTAAATATTTTCGCATAACAGACACCTACTTTTAAGTGAAAATTGTCTTTTCCTCAAGAAAAAAGAATAAAAGAAAACAACACAAAGGAATTTCTAAAATGTTGTTTCTTGAAATTTATGCAAAACTTTGAAAACCAGGAATATTTGAAAACTTTCTTATGCTTTTTTGAATTAAGATCACTGTATATTTGTTAGACATTATAAATGTAGTAAAAGTTACCCTAGTGGCCAGAGTTAAAAGAACTTTTTAAGTGTCTATATCAAGTGTCTAAGCATTGATCCTAGGAAGACTGGATACTCTATAGCTTTCCTACTTAACATGTGATCCAGGGACCAACAGCATCAACAGCAACTGAGAGCTAGGAAAACACGCAGATGCTGTGGTCCTGCTCCAGACTTACCGAATCAGAATCTGTGTTGGGACAAGATCACAAAGTCATTCCTATGCTTCATTTTTCAGTGAAGGATAGAGGGACTCCTAACTGCTCAGCGCTGCACCTTCTAACTAGTATTAACTATTCCCATGAGAAGTTTGAGAAGATATTATATCTACAGAGCAAGGAAAAGCTGCCATATATATGTATATACTCATATATATGTATTTGTCTCTCATATAACGAGACAATGCTCCCAAAAATTATAATGGCAATTCCTGAAATTATTGGAAGGTTAAAACCCTGCTAAGGTTTTCTGTGTTGCCAAAGAAATCTCAAGTCCGACGGATGATAGCCTCAGAAGTTCAATCCCTAAGGCAGATTCTGTCACCAACTCCACTTACAAGGAAAAGCGCTCTTGGAATTCTTGTGTCCCATCTCAGATGTAGTCTTAGAGGAATCAGGGCCCATGGAAATTAATGAGTAGGGGGTTTCACATGAGAAATCAGAATTCCAAGCACGTTCTACTTTTTGCCTACAGTATCCATTCCATCCTTCTTCCCACTTCCTAAATGAATACTGTTGAATATTCCCAATATCATTGAAATATCCATCCCTCCTCTGTCCAGCCAAGTGCTGCAATTGATTTTATCCTCAGCATCAGGGGCTGGAAGTTAAATAGATAACCCTGTTTTGGTAATCCCAGCTCTCTGGACAAAAATTTATATGTAGGAGTGGGCAAGCAATCTAACTCTGGCCAGTAGGATGTGAATAAAGTTCATTGGTGGGCGTCTGGGAAGAATTTAATGATTTTTAAGAAAGAGACACAAGAGGAAAATAGTCTCTTAACTGTCTCTGAATGTTTCCAAGTGTGTCTGGATGAGATGCTAAAAATATATAACATAAAATCATCTGACTACCAAACTGAGGGTAAACCAATACTGGGAGGAAGGCAAAGCCAAATCAGAGGTTTACGTAGAAGTAGATTCAGAGGTTACACCTTCACTTGGAATCCACTACCCTCTGTATTTAATGCTATACGAAATATTTCCTCATTGTTAACCAGGCAAGTAGGGTTTTCCATTACTTGCAATCCTTAAAAATATCCTAACTGAACATTCTCAAGGCACATACAGTATTATATAGACAGTCCAAATTTCATCATCACATGATAGGGATTTGTAGTAACTTAATGTGGATATTCTCTTCACCAAATGGCTAAATGAGAAAACCTGGTTCTTGTACACTGTAGGTCCAAATCAGCAGAACATCTTGAAACTTACATACATAACTTATATACTTAGTGTGCAATTATGTATATATTAGGGAAAGTGTGAAAGAGAGAAAAAAATAAATGGAGAAGTGAATATAAGACAAGAGAAAGGAAGGAAATACAAAAGAAAAGAAGGCAGTCATATTTACTGCAAAATATTCCTTAAAATCTTAATTACTTTATCCAAATTAGCAAGGTAGAACATATTATATTTAAACCTTGTAAACACTTTATTTAATATGCATTACCAGATGCCAGATAGTTTGTGAATTTTAAGCAGTAACATTTGTTGTTGTTTTCTTTTTTTTGAATTTTATTTTATTTATTTTTTTATACAGCAGGTTCTTATTAGTCATCAATTTTAGCCACATCAGTGTATACATGTCAATCCCAATTGCCCAATTCAGCACACCACCACCACCACCCTGCCGCTTAAGTGGTAACATTTGAAAGAATTAAAGGGTAACCAGGTTTTCTGCACTGAAACACTGGATTAAATTTAAAACGTCGAGACCATTAAGGGAGATTCCCAAATAGAGAAGTCTAGTGATATACTACCCAGATAATTTTAGGATTCAGTGAAGCTGATACGAATTGAAAAAGGGTATAAATGAGCTTTTTTTCTTAAAAAACATCTTTGATCCTAAAAGGCATGTCTGGCCACAGTTCATAGTCAAACTGATGGTTGAGTTATATCATGCTAACAGGATGGCTTTCTCATTAAACATAATCCTTTCATGAAATTTAAACAAAATCTAAATTTAATTATAAAATACAAAAGTGTACAAACTTTTAAAAGAAAAGAAATACTACATAAGTTCATAATTAAACTAATTAAAACAACATTGGGTGTTTGAAGCTGATGAGCTAGTTCTTCTGAAAATGCTATCTGATTATTCAGGAAGAATGAAAATCCTCATATGGTCCTGATAGCACATGGAATTTTGTTGGGTCAGTTAGCTTTCTGGATAGTTACCAATTGCATTACAACAAGAAAAAGAAAAGCAACTAGAATTTGTGGTATACTATTGTTATACTGCAAAACTTAATTTCATAAAATGGTCAGTAAACTTAAAATTTTGGGACAAATCTGTTTGTATGTGTGTTTATACAAATCTGTTTGTATGTGTGTTTATGTGTGTGTGTGTTTACAGCATTTTTAACAGAAAAGTGTGAGTAACACTGTCTTCCAGTGATCAGGAAAAATTTACCTTGGGTTGGAATGAAGTCCCATATGCTTGAAAGTAAAATTTGAACTGGTCTTTATTTGAAATCTATTTCTTAATTCAATAAATGTACTATTTATTAGAGCAAAAAATGATCAGTGCCTTTTCATTATTAGGCCATAACTCTTCTCTTTCAAAATTTTAAGTAAATGCCAAGTTTAGTTTTTTCACACTCATTTAATTTTCCATTTTTCCATTTGGTGTCTAGGTAATATAATGCTAATGCTATCTAACTCTTCCAAGATCACAGCCTACTTTGAGGAAAACTAAGAATTTATCTTATTGGAGGGCCATTAACAGAGAACAAATTCAAATCTCATTAAAGGCCCTGCTCAATTAGTGGCATATGTTTCAGAATTCATGGCATACTGCCCTCAGTTAAATGGAAGCTAGTATATTTCAAGTCTGACTGGACTTTAGCAGGAGCTAGAAAATTGTGCAATGCCTTCATGATTATGGGCCAAAAAGGGACTCTTTAATTATAAAATCATAATATTATTACAAAACTATTCTTAAACACCTTCAATCTGATCTCATATTGTATACATGCATATATTACATTAGAAAAAAGTATGTTAACAATTTTTTAAAACATATTTATTGGAGTATAATTGCATTACAATGTTGTGTTAGTTTCTACTATATAACAAAGTGAATCAGCTATATGTATACATATATACCCATATCCCCCCCTCTTGCATCTCCCTCACACCCTCTCTATCCCACCCCTCTAGGTGGTCATGAAGCACGGATCTGATCTCCCTGTGCTATGCAGCTGCTTCCCACTAGCTATCTTTTTACATTTGGTAGTGTATATATATCGATACTCTCTCTCTTCATCCCAACTTACTATTTGCCCTCCCCGTGTCCTCAAGTCCGTACACTACATCTGCATCTTTATTCCTGTCCTGCCCCTAGTTTCATCAGAACCATTTTTTTTTTAAGATTCCATATATATGGGCTAGCATACAGTATTTGTTTTTCTCTTTCTAACTTCACTCTGTATGACAGACTCCAGGTCCATCCACCTCACTACAAATAACTCAATTTCATTTCTTTTTATGGCTGAGTAATATTCCATTGTATATATGTGCCACATCTTCTTTATCCATTCATCTGTTGATGGACACCTAGGTTGTTTCCATGTTCTGGTTAATGTAAATAGTGCTGCAATGAACACTGTGGTACATGACTCTTTTTGAATTATGGTTTTCTCAGGGTATATGCCCAGTAGTGGGATTGCTGGGTCATATGGTAGTTCTATTTTTAGTTTTTTAAGGAACCTCCATACTGTTCTCCATAGTGGCTGTATCAATTTACATTCCCACCAACAGTGCAAGAGGGTTCCCTTTTCTCCACACCCTCTCTAGCATTTATTGTTTGTAGATGTTTTGATGATGGCCATCCTGAGTGGTCTGAGGTGACACCTCATTGTAGTTTTGATTTGCATTTCTCTAATGATTAGTGATGTTGAGCATCCTTCCATGTGTTGTCTTGCTAGTTGTCTTGCTAGTTGATTGGCATGGGGCGTCTAGCACTGGAGCTTGCTGGCCGTTGGGTGGAGCTGGGTCTTAGGGTTGAGACAGAGGTCTCTGGGAGAGCTCTCGCTGATTGATATTATATGTGACCGGGAGGTCTCTGGTTGTTCAATGTCCTGAACTCAGCTCTCCCACCTCAGAGGCTCAGACCTGACATGAAGCTGGAGCACAAAGACTCTGTCAGCCACACGGCTCAGAAGAAAAGGAAGAAAAAAAGAAAGAAAAAAATATATTAAAATAATAATAATTAAAAAAAAGAATTGAGCAACCAAACAAATAAACAAATCCACCAATGATAACAAGCACTAAAAACTAAATTAAACATAAAAATTAGAAACAAATCAGTCACAGGCAGCAAACCCCAAGTCTACAGTTGCTCCCAAAGTCTACCACCTCAATTTTGAGATGATTCATTGTCTATTCAGGTATTCCACAGATGCAGAGTACATCAAGTTGATTGTGGAGATTTAATCTGCTGCTCCTGAGGCTGCTGGGAGAAATTTCCCTTTCTCTTCTTTGTTCACACAGCTCCTGCGGTTCATCTTTGGTTTTGGCCCTGCCTCTGCTTGTAGGTTGCCCTCAGGCATCTGTTCCCACCCAGACAGGACAGGGTTAAAGCAGCAGCTAATTAGGGGGCTCTGGCTCACTGGTGAGGGGGGGGAAGGGGTATGGTTGTTATAATTGGAATGCTGGGCAAGCCTGCTGAGTCAGAGGCCGATGTGATGTTGCAACAGCCTGGGGCACACCGTGTGTTCTCCTGGGGAACTTGTCCCTGGATCACGGGGCAGTGGCAGCTGCACAGGCTTCCAGGGGCGTGTGGATAGTGACCTGTGCTTGCACACAGGCTTCTTGGTGGCTGCAACAGCAGCATTAGCGTTTCATGCCCGTCTCTGGTGTCCTAGCTGATAGCCTCGGCTCGCGCCAGTCTCTGGAGCTCCTTTAAGCAGCGCTTTTAATCCTCTCTCCTCTCCACCAGGAAACAAAGAGGGAAGAAAAAGTCTCTTGCCTCTTTGACAGGTCCAGACCTTTTCCCGGACTCCCTCCCGGCTAGCTGTGGCGCACTAGCCCCCTTCAGGCTGTGTTCACGCCGCCAACCCCAGTCCTCTCCCTGGGATCAGACCCAAGCCCGAGCCTCAGCTCCCAGCCTCCACCCGTCCCGGCGGGTGAGCAGACAAGCCTCTCGGGCTGGTGAGTGCTGCTCTGCACCGATCCTCTGTGCGGGAATCTCTCCGCTTTGCCCTCCGCAACCCTGTTGCTGCGCTCTCCGTGGCTCCGAAGCTTCCCCCCTCTGTCACCTGCAGTCTCTGCCCACGAAGGGGCTTCTAGTATGTGGAAACCTTTCCTCCTTCACAGCTCCCTCCCACTGTTGCAGGCCCCATCCGTATTCTTTGTCTCTGTTTTTTTCTTTTTTCTTTTGCCCTACCCAGGTACGTGGGGAGTTTCTTGCCTTCTGGGAGGTCTCAGGTCTTCTGCCAGCATTCAGTAGGTGTTCTGTAGGAGTTGTTCCACATGTAGATGTATTTTTGAAGTACTTGTGGGGAGGACGGTGATACCCACGTCTGCCATCTTGAAGGTCCCCCAAGTTAACAATTTTTGGTAAGGCAAAATAATTTCCCAACATCAGAAATACTAAAATGTTTTAAGAATCCTGGCATAAAAATAAAATCAAGTTCAATTACTGTTATCAAGGACTGCTTTATTATACATCTATCTCAGATTAGTCTTAAAAATGGGCTACCACTATTACTTCTTTAACAACATCAATTTCACTAACGTTTAACACTGAATCCTTACTATTTTCTTTTTTTAATTTTATTTATTTTTTATTGGAGTATAGCTGCTTTACAATATTGTGTTAGTTTATACTGTACAGCAAAATGAATCAGCTATACATATACATGTATCCCCTCTTTTTTTTGGATTTCCTTCTCATTTAGGTCACCACAGAGCATTGAGTATCGTTCCCTGTGCTATACAGTAGGTTCTCATTAGTTATCTATTTTATACATAGTATCAATAGTGTATATATGTCAATTCTAATCTCCTAGTTCATCCCATCCCCCCTTCCCCCTTGGTATCCATAAGTTTGTTCACTACGTCTGTGTTTCTATTTCTGCTTTGTAAATAATATCTTCTATACCTATTTTTCAGTTTCCACACATACGTGTTAATATACCATATTTGTTTTTCTCTTTCTGACTTATTTCACTCTGTATGACAGTCTTAGGTCCATCCATGTCTCTACAAATGGGTACATATATACAATGGAATATTAGCCATAAAAAGGAATGAAATTGTATCCTTAGTATTTTCTATGTCCTGAGATAAATATGTTTTTCTATTTCACTTAGCCTCCAAACAAAACCGAGTTTCCTATTAACCCTTCCTAGATTACAAAGGTAGAAACTGGAAAAAAATTTACAAAGGCTAAGAAAATTGTTCAAAACACTCAATAAATGGCAGAGACTATTTCAAACCCAGATGTGACTAGTTTCCTAATCCATGTTCTTATTGATTCTGGCTTAGTATTTTACTCTCTACTTCACAGCTAGATGTTTGCAACAACTTTCTAAAATAAATTCTACTGAAAATCTACAAACTGCTATCAGATTATCCCAAAAGTGTGTTTGTTGTCAACTTCTCTGGAATTTTTTACCAGCTCCTCACTGGCTACTGGATTACATAAAATGATCATCTGTACGTCCACATTCCTCTCTCTATTGTCCCCACACTCCCATCTCACCACTCCCACAGCCTCATCTCTTCTTTAACCTGCCTCAACTACTTCCAATTCCCTGAACATGGTCATGATTTTCTCTCTTCTCTTATTCTCTCTCCAGCATTCTGACTTTTGAAATCGGGTGTGTTAAAGGCCTTTCCCAAACATGGCATCTTTCCCATGAAATCTTTTCTAACATCTTTCTACCCTCTATCTTTCAACCTCCCCCAATTTCTGAAACCTTACATGTCCCACGTTTCTTTGCCATTCACTGCCTTGTTGATAGCAGTATTACCACATATGCGTTATTCGAATAATGTGATGTCTTGCCCATACATTGAATACAGACATGTCAGAGCTGTGCCCCTATGTTTTGTTGACTGAAAAAAGAAAAAAGCACAATGTGAGAGTTGTAGGTTAAGTTTTACTTGGGGCAAAATGAGGACTATAGCCTGGGAGGCAGCATCTCAGATAGCTCTGAGGAACTGCTCTGAAGAGCTGGGGGTGGGAGGAGAGGAGTCAATATACTGTGATTTTGGTGAAGGGGGAGATGTGCAGTCAAGCACACATGTTGGCAGAGGCTTGCTGCCAGTAACGAGAAGGTTGCTGCTAGTCATAGGAATAGATGTCTCCATTAATGATTTTAGTGCTTTCCTAGATATGAGAAGATGCAAGAAATTGGGCTCATAAAACCTTCTCCTGAAAATATCTAACTCTCTGAAGGCCTGTTCTGCCAGGTTTTCCCAGAGCACAGAGTGTCTCATTCCTGATCTCCACCCTGAACTACTTTCAGGTGTTGTAGGTCAGCAATTGCAGTAGCTAGTGACTCAATCCTTGTAGAGACAGATGGCAAGTGACAATTTTTATTTGTCAGTTTCTAGGCTAGTTTCTTTCTTATAGAACTTACTTTGAGGTCTGTATTTATAAAGAAATGCAGAGTCTAATAGAATGAAAAAAGATAATTTGATAAGACACATTCCTCTGTGATAGTTATTACATTTTTTGTAGGTTGGTTTGATTTTAGTTTAGTTACTTTGAAAAATCAGGGAAAAGTTGGCACTACCAGTTTGCCTAGGGACTAGGATTCAGTGCTTTTAAAAATTTGTTTTGAGGGAGATGCCCAGCTTCTAGTTTAGACTTGAGTAGTTACATTAACTAGGGAGACCTTATGATTTATTTTTTAAACTGGGACAGCTTTAAGAGATAACAGGGTATAATTCAACCAGGACAGTCTTGGGAAATTCTGGTTCCATTAACTAGCTGGATGATCGTAGGAAAGTTTTTTTTTTGTTTTTTTACATCTTTATCGGAGTATAATTGCTTTACAAGGGTGTGTTAGTTTCTGCTTTATAACAAAGTAAATCAGTTATACATATGTTCCCATATCTCTTCCCTCTTCATAGGCAAGTTGTTTAATCTCTTTGGGACTCAGTTTCCTCATCCATAGATGATAACTTTGAATTAAATGTTTGAGATTTCTTGTGGCTCTAAAATTTCTGAAATTACAATGGTATTGCAAATTTGTTATAGTTCCTTGGTAATACTTTATATTTTTCACTTTGGATTCTGAATTCAGGGATATGTGAATGCAGGAAATGGTAGTAGCAAAGAACTCTTTCAAAAAATGATAAACTTAGAAAACTCTTAGTTGGAGTTAAGGATTAACTTTTTAGACTAACTGGGAAAGAGTTCAGTAGCAATTAAAATTGACTAGTTGGTAACACACAATAGCCTATTAGAGATGAATACAGATAGTGAATGTAATACAGATATTGAATATGATCTTCAGGTTTTAAAAAGGAGTTGTGTGGGAGAAGCTTTGGAAATGTCTAGAAGAATTCTGGTAGATAAGAAATGAAAACTGCTCCAGAGAATATGCTTATGCAAGTGGGTATGAGAAAAGTTTATATGACTGTTTGGGGAAGGGTAAATTGTATTAAATGTTTTAGATCTTTCTGGATAATGAGTTCTAAGGCTGCTAGAAATATATATTTTTAAACATGTTTCATCCAAATTAAATATTAGTGTTAACTTAATTTTTATTTTTTTTTTGTTTTCATGTAGAAACACAAGTTTGTCGTTTCCTCCCCCTTCCCCTGCCTCTCATGCCCTGCCGCTTAAAGTGGCTTTAGAGGTGTGTGGTCTGTTTTCATACTGTATACTTTAATGTCTAGTAGTTGCCTACGTTTCTGAAGTCACCTATAGATTACCTCAGCATCTTCATGTAGCACTTTTATGCAGTCATCCTGTTACCTTCTCCCAAATGCCAGGAAATAGCCTGACCAGATGCAGATAAAAATATTACACTCTGTTTTAATGCCATTATTTGAATTTCAAAAAAGAGGAAATGATCCTTAATTGTAGATTCAATTGTTATTTGCAGGTGCAAAAGGGAACTTTGGCTGTCTCATTTAATAACCTGTTCCAAGAGTTCAAAGGTGAATTAAAAGGATAGTGAAATTTAATAAATGCCTGATTTAACTAGGTGTTGCCTAGATAAGTTTATGAGTCCTTCAGGGAAGGAACAGTACATTATACAGCAAAAAGAACTTCTATTAGCTAATCACACAACATCAGAAAGGTATAAACCTGTTTTTCTCTTTTAAGACATCCATGCTTAATTTTTTATCTCTTGCCAAGAAAATGATTACAGTTTGTTGTTATTCATGGTCTAGGTTTGGAAGACATAAGTGTGTCTGAAACTTGCCTACTCCACATCTCTACTCAAATAATTCAGCTTCTGCAGAGAGGGATATTTTATTACTGTGGGAAGAAAAATAAACATAGGGATTAAATGGAATATGTTTCTTGGTTCCCTACATTAACTGATTTTGAGGTTATTTCTTCCTTCAGCTGTTGTATGAGCAATAAAGCAATAAAGAAGTGCATTTCCATGATCGATTATATGCTGGGATATAACCAGTAGAGTTTTTTTTGTTTTTTTTAATCAGACTCTTCAGTTTCAATAGCCTGATATTTTGCTGAACATTCCTATACATTTAAAATATCTGACATGTATTGGAATATAATCTTTTACATGGAGAACACTATTTTTCTCTTTAGTTAAATAGGATTTCCTTAAACTTATTGTGAAATTATCTTGCTGCATCCAGATACAACAGTTCTGATTTCAATGTAAGGTCCTCCTTTTTCATTCATTGTGAACTGATTCTCCATACATGGACTTTATATTTTCATCCAAATGCATGCTTCAAGTACAACAATCAGAATGAAATACCAGTGTGTGGCTATGTTTTTACAGGAGTTTTCTACATCCAAAGTTTAGCTTCTTGTTATCCTCTATAAAATTTAGTAGAAATCTCAGTAAAACAAAACAAACAAACAAAAAGACTGTCTTAAAACAGAAACACGGCTTAGGCAAGTTAAAAAAAAGAGTAATTTGTGAGATTTTAAAATAATTACATAATTCTTGGGAAAATCTGAAAATTAAATAGCTAGGCAATAAAGTCAACAACAGATTGGGAAGGCCAAGATCCACATATCTCTTGTATACATGCCATGCTAGGTTAGGATATACATATCTCCTATATATAGGATACATATATGTGCGCACACACACACACACACACACACACACACACACACATCAATTAGGTCATGTTAATTTCTATTTGGTCTCTGAAATCTTTACCGAGTATTCACATATATATCTCAATATTTCATTCCTTATAATTACATAACTAAGGGAAACCATTATAGGTTCCCATAGACACGAACATCCAAATACAAATCGACTGTAAAGAGTTATGAGAGGTATTTACGTAATTTGAGTTTCTACTGTATAATGGGTAATTATTTTATAATAATAAAAATAACAATTTATTGATTATATATGCTTTATTAGGCATCATACCAAGTACTTTAACTACATTTCACTTTATTTTATTCATATTTATTCACATTAAATATGCACTGCTATTGTCTTTATTTTACAGACGAAGAAACAGGTTTACAGAATTTAAATAATTAGTCTAAGATCATAGGGCTAGAAAACAGAAGAGTTGGGGCTGTACTATTGGTTTACCTAAACTAAATTTTTTTAACATACCGTATTAAAAGTATAAAAAAATTTAAACCTCTTGCATAATTTTCTTCCTGATCGTAATGAGTTCTTTTAGAGTCCTATTATGTTTCTTAATATAAAGAAACCTGGGTACAATCAATGATCATATATTATGATTAATTAATTAGAAAATAGAGATATTTTCAGTGTAATTTTTCACAATATAAATAAACTATATTCTAGTTTAATTGCTTTCATAACTGACCTTTCAATTGGTTTAAAAAATAGAAATAATATATGTTTGCTTCTTAACAATAAAACTAAAATACAAATTCCACACTCAGGTATATCCAGCTGAAGTTGTGAAAATAATATAGAAAAATGATTTTTCAAACTTAATGCTTTTTATTTCTTACACATGTTCAATACTCTGTCTAGTTATATGAGTTAAAAAATATTCTACCCAGTACATTAGGGTTTGTAAACATATTGTTTATATTAAATGTCTGGTGTTTGGCACTGCTGTTCAATACAAACATCTGGATTTTACCTCAAATACTTAAAATTGTTGACATAGCAATCTTTGATAGCTTTGTAAGTGAGGTGCATATAAAAACAATGAGCTTGATATAAACTAGCAGACGGGTTTAGGAATAGGAGTTCGGAAAAATGAGTGCAAGTTGAGAAAAGAGGTGCATAGATTTGGGTCAGAGAGAAAAGGTCAGAAAGATGAAGAGAAAAGTCTTGGAAGGTATGTAGGGGATGACTGAAAACAGATGCTGGCAGCGGTCAGCCAAGAGGAGATGATGATTCTGAAAGTTATTTATCCTTTAAAGATAGAAAACCAGAAATGGCCTTCTGTAGCCAAAGGGAAAGACTGAGAAGAATATTTATTATCCACCTTTGAAGAGAAAAAACATGAAGTCAAACCCATTATGTGCGTACCACAGGGCTGGATCATTGTTCTTGCAAAATTGGAGTTAATATGAAGATCTACTGAAAAGGGTTGTTGTAGAGCATTTAAAAAGTTAATACATAAGCAAAGACTAAGGATGTAAATGCTGTCAATTATTATTATTATTATAATTATTTCAATATTACTTCATTTGCCATTCCCCAGTTTTCTATGACTAGAAATATTTGGGAAGTAGAGGCATAGGAAAAAAGTAAAGGGGTAATGGAATCATCCTGATTTGAGATATTTGTGATATCAAAGGTCTAAATAGAGTTTTCATTTTTTGTTTATACTTTCAGTGTAATGTTTTAGGAAAAATGTATAACAAAATTCCTATTGTAGTATCAGATAATGTTTTCAAGAGAAAATATTGAAGAATTGTTTCTTATAGGAAGATTTTTAAGTTTATACATTTAAAATGACAATATTAACTAGGTAAATAAGATAACCAAAAATTGATTTATCTTTGTTTATAATTTGTTTTTCTCAAGATTATTTGAAGGAATTTCAGGAAAAACACTGGAGGGCAGATAAATATCTTTTAATTATAAAATCAAGGGCATAGGAGATTTAGATTTATCTTTTAAATGGAAAACCTTTTAAAAAATGATATAAACTAGTGAAAAAATTTAGGTGAAGACATTAATAGTAGTTTATTTCAAGAAGGTCTGTAAGTTTATTTTCCAAGTGAGCAAAAGGTTATGCAGTACTTAAATGTAGTAAATTACAGGGTACTAAAATGTTACCTGTCATTATGACAATATTTTAGTTTGTTATCATGGTGAGAAAATTAATTTGCATTTGGAAAAGAAGACTAATATTGCTAGCTACTTGCCAAATATGATATTTTAAAATATCCTATTTCATTCTTATCTTAAAATGGTAAACATTATGCAATTTTCAAATACACAAAGATATAGAAATGTTATGTATATGTGTTAACTATTTTAATGCATTTGGAACAAAATCTGCATTACTGAAATCTAATCATTTTATATTCAGACTGCAAGTGGTGTTCAGTCAAGTGAAAAACATGAATCAAGCAGTATGAAGGCAATGTGTAACCTACCAAATTATCCATTTGAGGCTATATTCTTGATTTCGTATAAGCAAAATTTCTTGAAATAGACATGAAATATAATCAACAGATCTCTTAATGTGTCATGGTTTTCCATAAGGTTCTTCCCTTTGTTTGCACAGCTGCTTTCTAGAGACCTGTATATCACATTTCCCTTACATTATTGTCAATGCTGTTTTAAACCTAGTGACCATTTCCAGGAAGAAAGTTGCTTGCACATATGCTTGATCTTATGAAAACTTAATCCACTGTTTCATAACCATTGAAAACCTCAATTTTTGTGCAGTCAAGATGTTTAGATTGTTCAATATATTGTTAAACTGTGATTTCATTAAAAAGGGAGAAATATTTATGAAAATTTAAGCTGGAGAATATAGTATAGCTTATTCCAAAATGTATTGCATTCAGTCATTAGAAATATTATGTTATTGGGCAATTGATTTATAGATTGATTTATTGGCTTTGAAGAAATATAGCTCGATCTTGAAATAATATTTGGCTCTAAAATAAAACTGATAGATAGGCCAATAGTGATGTGAACTTGATGCTGAATTACATGATTGAGTTTTGAGCACATACACTTCTTTTTTTTAAATTGAAGCATGGCTAATTTACAATGTGGTGTCAGTTTCAGGTGTACAGCAAAGTGATTCAGTTTTATATATATATATATATATATATATATATATATATATTCTTTTTCAGATTCTTTTCCATTATAGATAATTACAAGATATTGAATATAGTTCCCTATGCTGTAGAGCAGGTCCTTGTTTACCTATTTCATATATAGCAGAGTGTATATGTTAATCCCAAACTCCTAATTTATCTCCCCCCAGCCCCTGGCTATCCCCTTTGGTAACCATAAATTCGTTTTCTATGTCTGTGAGTCTATTTCTGTGTTGTAAATAATTCATTTATATAATGTTTTTAGATTCCACATATAAGTGATATCATATGTATTTGTTTTTCTCCGTCTGACTTATTTCACTTAATATGATAATCTCTAGGTCCACCCATGTTGCTGCAAATGGCATTATTTCATTCTTTTTTTATGGATGAGTAATAATCCATTGTTTATATATACCACACCTTCTTTATCCATTCATCTGTTGATGGACACTTAGGTTGCTTCCATGTCTTGGCTATTGTAAATAGTGCTGCTATGCACACTGGGCTGCATGTATCTTTTCTCTGGATATATGCCCAGGAGTGGAATGGCAAGATCATGTGGTAACTCTGTTTTGAGTTCATTTTTGTATATGGTGTTAAAGAATGTTCTAATTTAATTCTTTTACATGTAGCTATCCAGTTTTCCTAGTATCACTTATTGAAGAGACTGTCTTTTCTCCATTGTATATTTTTGCCACCTTTGTCATAGATTAATTGGCCATAAGTGTGTGGGTTTATTTCTGGGCTTTCTATCCTGTTCCATTGATCTATATGTCTGCTTTTGTGCCAGTACCATACTGTTTTGATTACTGTAGCTTTGTAGTATAGTCTCAAGTCAGGGAGCATGATTCTTCCAGCTCCATTCTTCTTTCTCAAGATTGCTTTTGTTATTTGTGGTCTTTTGTGTTTCCATACAAATTAAAAAAGTTTTTGTTCCAGTTCACTGAAAAATGCCATTGTTAATTTGACAGGGATTTCATTGAATTTGTAGATTGCCTTGGGTAGTATAGTCATTTTAACAATATTGATTCTTCCAGTCCAAGAATGTGGTATATCTTTCCATCTGTTTGTGTTGTCTTTATCTGCTGACAGCTTCATTTTTGCAAGGGTCCATTACCTGCAACATTGGACACCTCCTCTTTCAGTGTCCAGTGTTACTGCTACAGTGAATTTCTCACTGTCTGTCAATGTTTTAGGTTCTTTCATACTTTTGTGCCTTTCAATAGGATGGCATTCCCCTGATTCTTCAATGGTAAAATGATCCTTCAAAAACCCAGTTCATATGTCACTTCCTCTTTGAAGCTCTTACACTCAATAACAAATATGAACACACTTACCGAAGCATGGATAAATAAAATGATTAAGGACTTAACACATAGAGAAATATAGGTAGCCAAAATTCAGTTGATATTCAAGATATGAATATTAAAACAAGTAGTCATGAGGTGGAAACCAGCAAAAAGATAAATATTTAAAATATTCTAGAGCCAGAGTTTGCAAGGTAGCTAAATGTCACTTGTCTGTTACTGATGGGAATGTAATTTTTTTTTTAAATGAATCTGCTGGAGGAAAAATTAGCAATCTATTTAAAAAAGTCTTAAAATATAAAATTTATCCTATGATTCTGATTCTAGAAAGTAATCTAAAAGAAGCAGAGATGTACAAAAATATTGGCTAAGATAAAGATCTTCAAAACCTTACTTTTAAATAATGGTATTTGGAAAAAGAATGATGGACTACAGACACTGATTAAAATTTTATTTGAAAAGAATATGTTGTAACATGAAAATATCCATGTTACTACATGAAACAAAAAAGAGAATTATGAGTATCTTGTATTTGTATAAAAATGCAGATACATAGAAACACTAGAAAGATATCCATACACAGTAACTCAGATGATGGGATTATGGGTGGTTTTTATTTTCTTGATTATAGATTTTATTTTTTTCTAAGTTTTCTACAACAAATATATATTACATTTATCATCAGAATGTTTAAATGATTAATCATCCAGGTGTTTTAGTTAGTCCTGTCTTTGCTAGGACAAAAACAAATAAAATTTTATTTTAAGGAGTTACATTACCATAGAGATATATTAGAAGTTATTTTCTTGACTTAAATGACCCAAAATAGTACATAATTCGTTTGCTTTCTAAAAATTAAATTTCAAACATACAGAAGAAAAATGATATTTGAAATAATCTCCATACCTGAAATATTGTCTGGGGTCAATTTACATATTTTCTGCATTTTCAGTATTTGCTAGTGTCTCTGGAAAGTACGTGGTGAAGGAGATTGGGAAATTGTTGGGATTGGATAGGAAGGTTATTAGTTGGGTAGGATAGCACTGTCTTCTTTGTTTTGTATTTTTTAAATGTAGAGCAGTTCTGTCATAACATTGCTTATTTATTTATTTATTTATTTTTGGCTGCATTGGGTCTTTGTTGCTGTGTGCAGGCTTTCTCTAGTTGCAGCAAGTGGGGGATACTCTTCATTGTGGTGCGTGGGCTTCTCATTGCAGTTGCTTCTCTTGTTGCGGAGAATGGACTCTAGGCACGCGGGCTTTAGTAGTTGTGGCTCATGGGCTCCATAGTCATAGCTCGCGGGCTCTAGAGTGCAGGCTCAGTAGTTGTGGCGCATCGGCTTAGTTTCTCTGTGGCATGTGGGATCTTCCCAGACCAGGGTTCGAACCCATGTCCTCTGCCTTGGCAGGTGGATTGTTAACTACTGCACCACCAAAGAAGCCCAGCACTGTCTTCTTAAGCATAACAGAACTTGGACATTTTTTCATATTTGTAATCTTGAGATCCTGCGTCATGCATATACCTCAAGAAACCCTGGATTCCTACACAAAACAGAACAAAGAGGTTTTGTTTGAAGATACTCTTACAACAGGTTACCTATATCTTTACATCTTTGTGTATATCTAAGCCAATTAATGTTTATTGTAGGTAATCCATAGATCCTAGTTGACCTTTTGCTGCCCTATTAAGAGTCAAAACTGGAAGACAAATCTTGTGGTTTCTCCCAAAGTATATAGAGGATCCCTTCTGTTTATGACATTAGGCCAAGATGTGTACTACTATAGCACAGATTTGCAGGCTGGCCTACTGTTTTTGTGTAACATTATTAAGGTTCTCTATTCCCCAGACTCCCATCATACAAAGATACATTAAACTCCAGCTTTTGCCAATCTGAGGTGTTCTTCTATGCACAGGGAACCTGCAGTGTATACCTAAATTTAGACGTTTTCAGCAGACTCGGGATTTTGCCTGGCAAACCGAAAGATGTGAAATATTTCCTGATGTATGGAGTGCCACTCACTACTTTATAGGTCAGCGGGAATTGAGCTGGATGCATGACTATAAGTGATTTGTTTATGATTTTGACAAAAGTATATGTAATTTTGTTCATGCATGTTTCTTTAACAGTGGCTTCTCTGCTCCTTTGACTGGCGGGAAGTGTTCAGACATTGACAAAACAATATATTTCCTAAAAGTCCCCCCACAAAAGAATTTTCTTTTGGACTTAACCTCTTCCTTCCTTCCTTCATCATTTTTAGTATATGTAATAGATCAGATAAAAAGGAAGTCTTTTCTTCTTTTTTTTTTTGAGAACTTCTTTTTCTTAACCTGAATTATTATTCTCCTTCAAAAAATGGATATTGAAAGTTTTCCACTGCCCAGCTAATCCTCCTGTCTCTGGTATATGACGTGCCATCACTTTTCCCCTGTGGTTCTTCTTTTTCTCCTATCTACCAATATAGCTGAGTGTTTCTCTATTTTAACAACATCAACCAGACTTCCCTTAAATATAACCTTTTCCAACTGTACTTAACTCTTCACAGTCGAGTTCCTTAAAGTCAGCCTGACTGTAATGGCTCCACTTCACACACATTACTCTTTGGAAATGTGCTCTCACACAAGTTATTCGTGAACTCAAGGATTTGTTTTCAGTCACCACTCTTGAAATCCTTTTATAATTTGATTCTATTTAATGCCATTTATTTAAGTGGCAAAAATTATTTCTTGGACTTTTAAAAAATTTCCCTTCACATTTATTTCTCTCATCACTCCTGTATGGTATCCTTTGTGGATCCTCCACTTCTTCTCCTGTTCCTCATCTTCCTCCCTCTTCCTTCCAAATGTAAGTCCCTCAGAGGTTCTTATATATTAAGCTCTGCCATCTTTCCTTTTTCTTCTTTTTTGCCACTTTCTGTTTCAATTCCTAACATCATCTTTATTCTTCAATTTCCAGAACATTTTCTTCATTTTGCTGTGTGTTGTCTGATTTGTTTTAAATCCATACCTGGCTTACTCCCTCTTCTTTAAGTTTAGACTGCATATGCCCTAATAATCTCTATATTTTTACACCTATCATAATTGGCTTTAAAGTGTTTCATGGAATTAAATTCCCTATTCTTTCTTCTGTGCTTTTAATATTGCAGGAAAACTATTTTTTGTGGGTATCCCCAAAGTACCTTTCTGAATGGACTCAACAGGGATATTTTCTAAAAGTGGATGAAAACATGAACACTGTGGGTGGGAAGGGATGAATCCTAGCAAACTGTCTTGATTCACACCATGCCAAGGAGCCACCACTCTTTGCCTCTACTCCTTAGTCTCTCTCATTTTTGGATTTGGTTTAGATTCGTTGCACCCTATGCACTTGTCATGGGGGAAGAGGGTAGATATGACATTTTTATTCTGTTAAGATATGGAAAGTGGATGTTTTAACATTGTTTCTGAGGAAATTTTTCTGAAATTAAAACCAAAAAAAAATACAGAAGCCTGAAAATTAATGGATTTTTACAGAGCATATTATTCTGTGGCCTTGTTGAACATATCCAGTGTATCTAGTGTGGCCAAACTAGGCTGACTTAGCTCTTTACTCACCAAACCCATGGTTCTTGAATTTGTCTGAGAGCTGAAGACAGAGAGGATAGACAGTGTCGAGTCCAGCTGCGTGGCAGTGATATTTGGCTTCTGGATGGATTCCTGCAGAGCTCATGGGTAGACTCCACTAACAGGTCCCTATGTTTAGGTGACAACTTGATTGAAGGTGAAAAACGGCAGAATTTGCTCAGTTTTTATGGAATAGCCATTATATTTAGTATATTTCTTTTTTTGTGCATTAGAACATAGTCTTCTCTGGATTGCTTTTCTTCACAGGGAATGAAACCAGCATATAGTCTACAAGATTGCCTGATGTGAGAGTAGCTCTGTTTCTAAGAATCATTGAAACAGCCAGATTTTTAGTTTTCATGAAACTTCTCTTAGTAAGAGGCACTTTTACAATAAAAAATATGTAGATTAGTGAGCATGAATGATAAAAAGAGTTCAGAGAAGGTAGCCTTGAAGTATAAATCTGAGAGATACTCTTTTGGGTGTATATATGGAAGAAGATGAAAGCTGAAATGTCTGAGTTCAACAAGGTAGAAATGTCAGGTACTCATGTCAGGCTAGAGATAAACCTCGGATTACAGAGGTTTCTTCTGAAGTCTTCTGTACATCTAAGCCAGAGCTGCTTATGCAGTTGGTTCCCAAAAAAGGATTATCCTCTTTGAGTGATCAGTCCTCACTCTGAGTTTGGTGCATTAAGATTTCCAAGAAATTCTCTAAATTCAAATCTCTTGAATTGTAAAAATCTTAATATAGGCCTGAGAGTTTGGCAGGCAGGAGTCAATTTGGCTTAAGCAAATCAAACAATTGAGCAGGTTAAAAAACAAAGCAATGTACTTCAGCCCAAAATAAAAACAGATTTATATATTACGTATTCTGAGTATTAACTCAAGTAGAAATTTTTAGAAAATTAATCTATACACACAACAAGAATACTGAATATTTTAAATCCTAAACCAATCTTCACCAGTTTTTAAGGCATTGATGCATTATTTATGTTTTTATTGCATGGGTTTCCTGGTGCATGCATTTATTTCTCTTTTGATGGTTTATTGAGAACACAAAGCATTTGTCTCATTGTACTCTTTTTGTTTTAGAAGGGCTTACATTTGAAAGAGGTTGGTTTGTGGGTCTATTTTTGTTTAATATCAGCTCTTTTTTCTATCATTTTGTGAACGTCTTGTTCCCAAACACTCATCTGGAGATAAGATTCCTGAGACTGGTAGTAGTAGTATACTGATAAATGGATTTACTGCAATTTGTTAATCCATTCACTTGCCGATGACCACTGGGTTATTTCCAGTTTGGACTATTAAACTAATGCTTTAGTGAGCATATTTCTATAAGCCTTCTTATATAGGGTATGATTCCTTTTCTCTCAGGTAAATACTAGGAGTAGACTGGATTATATGATACATGCATACTTTGCTTTTGAAAAAATGGTCAACTGTTTCCAAACTTCTTGTGTTATTATATATTTCAACCAGCAGTGTATGAGAGTTCCATTTTCTCTACATCCTTGTCAATGCTTAGTATGTCCAACTTTTAAAATGTTAACTGTTCTAATAGGTATTTAGTTGTCTCTCATGTGGTTTCAATTTGCAATTCCTAATGAATAATAATGTTGAAATCTTTTCTTTCTGTGTTTCTTTTTTTTTTTGTATACAGCAGGTTCTTATTAGTTATCTATTTTATACATATTAGTCTATATATGTCAATCTCAATCTCCCAATTCATCACACACACACACACACCCCACACTCCGTTTTTCCCCCTTGGTGTCCATATATTTGTTCTCTACATCTGTGTCTCTATTTCTGCCTTGATGAAATCTTTTCCTGTACTTATTTCCCATTCACATATCATCTTTGGAAAGCTGTCCAAATATTTTACTCATTTTTTTATTGGATTGTTTGCTTTCTTAAGTTCTGTCTATAAACTCTTAATAACAAGTCCTTTATCAGATATATGCTTTGCAAATATTTCCCCTAAGTTTATGGCTTTTTCTTTTCACTTTCTTAACAGTGTCTTATGAATAGCAGAAGTTTTTAATTTTGGTGAAATTCAATTTATTCATGTTCTTTTATTGATTGTGCTTTTCGTGTCACATTTAAAAATCTATGCCAAAATGCAAAATCACAAAGATTTTCTCCTATGTTTTCTATAGTTTTATGTTTTATGTTAGATGTATGATCCCATTATGAATTGATTTTTGTATGTAATGTGAGGTATATATCAAAGTTTATTTCTTGCAGCTGTATATATCTAATTATTACAATGTCATTTGAAAGGATTATTCTCCACTGAATTACCTTCACACTGTTTTCAAAAATCAGCTATCTATATATGTGTGGCTCTATTTCTGAACTTCTTATTCTGTTCTATTGATCAATTTGTCTACCTTTATGCCCATACCAGACAGTTTTGACTATTGTTGCTTTTTAATGTCTTGAAATCAGGTAATGTTGGTCTTCCAACTTTCTTCTTTTTCAGTTTTTTGTGTGTTTTAGCTCCTTTGCATTTAGACCCTTTACCCAGGTTTTCATAGTGTTAATATCTTACATAACCATGGCATATTTATCAAAACAAAGAAATTAACATTGGTACAATACTATTAATGGAACTACAGATTTTAATAGAATTTCACCAGAGTTTTCTTTAGTATCTTCTTTCTGACCCAGGATCCAGTCCAGGATACCACGTTGCCTTTAGTCATTATGTTTAGATTTCTCCAGTGTGTGACAGTTTCTCTGTCTTTCCTTGTTTTTCATGACTTTGGCACATTTGAAAAATACTGGTGAAATATTTTGTAGAATTTTCCTCGGTTTGGGCTTGGCTGGTATCTTATGATAAGATTGGGTTCATGGATTTTGAAGAAGTGTATTTTTTTTTTTATATATTTTGAGATTTGACTTGCTAAAATTTTGTTTGGAATTTTTGCATCTATATGAAGAATATTGGTCTATAGTTTTTTTTTATAATCTAATAATGTCTTTGTTTGAATTTGGTATCAGGGTAATGATTGATTCATAGAATGAGTTAGGAAGAAATTGTTCCATTTTAATTTTCTGGAAGAACATTTGCAGAACTGGTATTCTTTCTTTCTTAAATGTTTTGTGGAATGCACCAGGGAAGCAATCAGGGTCTTGTGTTTTCTTTGTGGGAAAGTTTTTTTGCGGTATGTGGGCCTCTCACTGTTGTGGCCTCTCCCGTTGTGGAGCAAAGGCTCCGGACACTCAGGCTCAGAGGCCCTGGCTCAAGGCCCCAGCCGCTCCGCGGCATGTGGGATCTCCCCAGACCGGGGCACAAACCCGCGTCCCCTGCATCGGCAGGCGGACTCTCAACCACTGCGCCACTAGGGAAGCCCTGTGGGAAAGTTTTAAACTTCAATTTATTTAGTAAATTTGGGACCTTCAGATTTTCTATTTATTCTTGAATGAGTTTTGGCACTTTTTATCATCTTTCAAGAAATCTGCCCTTTTCCTCTGAGTTGTCTAATATATCGGCATAATATTATTCACAGAATTACCTTATTATCTTCTTAAATATCTGTAGAGTCCATAGTAATGCCAGCTCTCTCATTCCTGATATTTGTAATTTATGTCTTCATTTCCCTTGATATATCTGGATAAATATTTTCAATTTCATTGATCTCAAAGAACCAGCTTTTTGTATCCTGCTTTTATTTCTAACTTATTTAGCTTCCAATCTCTATTATTTTCTTTCTTCTACTTAATTTTAATTTAATGTGCTCTTCTTTTCCTAGTTGTTGAAGGAGAAAGTTAATATCATCATTTGAAATCTTCTTTTCTTATAGAGTCATTTAATGCTACAAATATCAAAAGTTGATTTCAAATGTTGATATTTAAGAAATTTCTTGATCCATGTATATTGACTTAGTAAAGAGTGACTTCCTTGAACTTTCTGAATTTTAATATATATTGATTCTGTTAGGTTTTCTATATTCTAAATTGGGTTTTCAACCATATGCTATGCAGAAAGATTATTTAATTTCTTCCTTTTCATAGTTATGTCTCTTTCTGTTTCCTTCTTTACTGCATTGGCCAGATCTTAAACAACATTAAATTGTAGTAGTGATAGTGGATATGCTTGTCTATTACCAATCTCTAATGGGACTAACTCATATTTCAATGCCAACTGAATGATTTGATTTTGCTTTCAAATTGATGTTTGCTTTCATTAAATAATCAGCTTTTTCTTAGTAGTTTACTGACTGAGTTTTATGAGAAATGGAGGTTGGATTATATAAAATTACTTTTTTGAATACCTATTAAGATTTATTTGTGAATTATGAACATGACAATTTAAATGTTTCCTAATAATAAATCATCATTACATTGTTTGAATGAGATCAAGTTGGTGACAGTCAATTATTATTTTATTGTAATGTTAAATTAACTGTTTTATTTTATTTAGGAATTTTGCATGTGGTATGTGTTATCACTTTATTATTTTCATTTTAGTTTTGAACTACTACTTTTGTTATGTTTTAATATCAGAATTATATACAACAGTTTCACAGAACAAATTTAGAATATTTTTATGTTCATAATATTCTGAAAAAGTTTGTATAACATTTATAAATATATCTTCATTGAAAGTTTGAAAGGACTCAACTGCGAAAAGAATTCGGGCACAGAGATTATTTGTGAATTAAGTCTTTCATAAGTCGTATTCATTTTCTTCCCATATTTATAGCTTCAGTCAAATCTCCACCACTTCTTGCATTGTATTTAACATTTAAATGCTTTAGCAAAACATTCTTTGAAATGGGAATGTTATTTGCTGAGTAAGTCTGAAAGTGGAAAAAATTCAAAAATGTTATTTTTCTCTGTTTTTTTCTTTATCTTAAATTCTTATTAGTTCCATTTGTTTTGAATTTCTTTATTCCCCTCCATATGATAGCAGGATTTCTACACTGCATTCTTCTCCTCGTCCCTCTTTTTTCTAAGTTTTCATTGCATCTGTGTGCCAGAACTTGGTTCATCCTTTAATGTTTCAATTTTCAGTGAAAATTTGTGGCAGATGTGTCTTTTCAAATTGGCATCAAGTTATGCAATTTTAAAATTTTTATTGAAATTAAGAAACACAGAAAAATACACATAGTGTAACTATGTTAGAGCTCAATTATCACAAAGTGAATTCACCTACACAATCAGCATCCAGGTCAAGAAACAGACCATTATCAACACCTCAGAAGCTTTGTGTTCCCTCCTAATCTCCACTTCCGTAAATGGATTATTATCTTGACTACTAACACCATAGTTAGTATGAACTCATTTTGTACTTTCACACATAAAATTATGAATTATTTTTTTGTGCATATAGTACTTTTCATTCAACATTTTGTATGTGATATTCATCCATGTAGTTGCATGAAGCTAGATTTTCTGTTAATTTTCATTGTTGCTTGGTATTTTATTGAATGAATATATCACAATTTATTTATATATTCTATTAATGATGGACAGTTAATTCTAGTTTGAAGCTATTAGGAAAAATGCTCCAATGAATATCCTAGTATATGTATTTTGGTACCAATATTTATGCATTGCATGCCTCTTGGAATGTACCTAAGAGTGGAATATAATATATACATATGTGTGTATATATAAAATATACTATTAAGCTACATAATCACCAATTATTGGCTTTGTCAGTTTTCATATTATTTTAGTCACATTCTGATAATGTGCAGTAGGATCTCTCTGTAGTTTAAATATGCACTTCACTGATTTCTAAGGAGGCTGAGTGTTTTCTTCATATGTGCATTAGCATTTGGATATCCTTTTTGTGAAGTGCTTATTCACATGTATTGCTTATCATTCTAATTGCATTGCCTGTCTTTTCTTAGCGACTTGCAGAAGTTGTAATGGATATGAGTCTTTTTTTAAGTATTGTAAATATTTATTTTCCATTCTTTAATTTGCCTTTAACTCTTTCTAAATATGGTATCTTTTGATGATGATTGGGAATTCTTGATTTTAATTTATCAATTTTTAATGGTTATAGCTTTCTATGTTCTTTTTTTTAACAACTTTATTGGAGTATAACTGCTTTACAATGGTGTGTTAGTTTCTGCTTTATAACAAAGTGAATGAGTTATACATATACATATATCCCCATATTTCTTCCCTCATCTGTCTCCCTCCCTCCTACTCTCCCTGTCCCAGCCCTCTAGGTGCTCACAAAGCACCGAGCTGATCTCCCTGTGCTGTGCGGCTGCTTCCCACTAGCTAGCTATTTTACATTTGGTAGTGTATATATGTCCATGCCACTCTCTCACTTTGTCTCAGCTTACCCTTCCCCCTCCCCATATCCCCAAGTCCATTCTCTAGTAGGTCTGCGTCTTTATTCCCGTCTTGCCCTTAGGTTCTTCATGACCTTTCTTTTTTCCTTAGATTCCATATATATGTGTTAGCATACGGTATTTGTTTTTCTCTTTCTGACATACTTCACTCTGTATGACAGACTCTAGGTCCATCCACCTCACTACAAATAACTCAGTTTCGTTTTTTTATGGCTGAGTAATATTCCATAGTATATATGTACCACATCTTTTTATCCATTCATCTGTTGATGGACACTTAGGTTGCTTCCATGTCTTGGCTACTGTAAATAGAGCTGTGATTAACATTTTGGTACATGATTCTTTTTGAATTACGGTTTTTCAGGGTATATGCCCAATAGGGGGATTGCTGGGTCATATGGTAGTTCTATTTTTAGTTTTTTAAGGAACCTCCAAACTGTTCTCCATAGTGGCTGTGTCAATTTACATTCCCACCAACAGTGCAAGAGTGTTCCCTTTTCTCCACACCCTCTCCAGCATTTATTGTTTGTAGATTTTTTGATGATGGCCATTCTGACCGGTGTGAGATGATATCTCATTGCAGTTTTGATTTGCACTTCTCTAATGATTAATGATATTGAGTATTCTTTCATGTGTTTGTTGGCAATCTGTATATCTTCTTTGAAGAACTGTCTATTTAGGTATTCTGCCTATTTTTGTATTGGGTTGTTTGGTTTTTTGACATTGAACTGCATGAGCTGCTTGTAAATTTTGGAGATTAATCCTTTGTCAGTTGCTTCATTTGTAAATATTTTCTCCCATTCTGAGGGTTGTCTTTTCATCTTGTTTATGGTTTCCTTTGCTGTGCAAAGGCTTTGAAGTTTAATTAGGTCCCATTTGTTTATTTTTGTTTTATTACCATTTCTCTAGGAGGTAGGTCAAAAAGGATATTGCTGTGATTTATGTCATGGAGCATTCTGCCTATGTTTTCCTCCAAGAGTTTAAAAGTGTCTGGCCTTACATTTAGGTCTTTAATCCATTTCGAGTTTATTTTTGTGTATGGTGTTACGGAGTGTTCTAATTTCATTCTTTTACATGTAGCTGTCCAGTTTTCCCAGCACCACTTATTGAAGAGGCTGTCTTTTCTCCACTGTATATTCTTGCCTCCTTTATCAAAGAAAAGGTGACCATATGTGCGTGGGTTTATCTCTGGGCTTTCTATCCTGTTCCATTGATCTATATTTCTGTTTTTGTTCCAGTACCATACTGTCTTGATGACTGTAGCTTTGTAGTATAGTCTGAAGTCAGGGAGTCAGATTCCTCCAGCTCCATTTGTCTTTCTCAAGATTGCATTGACAATTTGGGATCTTTTGTGTTTCCATAAGATTGTGAGATTTTTTGTTCTACTTCTCTGAAAAATGCCAGTCGTAGTTTAATGGGGATTGCATTGAATCTGTAGATTGCTTTGGGTAGTATAGTTATTCCCACAATGTTGATGCTTCCAATCCAAGGACATGGTATTTGTCTCCATCTATTTGTATCATCTTTAATTTCTTTCATCAGTATCTTATAATTTTCTGCATACATGTCTTTTGTCTCCTTAGGTAGGTTTATTCCTAGATATTTTATTCTTTTTGTTGCAGTGGTAAGTGGGAGTGTTTTCTCAATTTCACTTTCAGATATTTCATCATTAGTGTATAGGAATGCCAGAGATTTCTGTGCATTAATTTTTTATCCTGCTACTTTACCAAATTCATTGATTAGCTCTAGTAGTTTTCTGGTGGCATCTTTAGGATTTTCTATGTATAGTATCATGTCATCCGCAAACAGTGAAAGCTTTATTTCTGCTTTTCCATTTTGGATTCCTTTTTCTTCTCTGATTGCTGTGGCTAAAATTTCCAAAACTATGTTGAATAATAGTGGTGAGAGTGGGCAACCTTGTCTTCTTCCCGATCTTTGTAGAAATGGTTTCAGTTTTTCACCATTGAGGATGATGTTGGCTGTGGGTTTGTCATATATGGGCTTTATTATGTTGAGGTAAGTTCCCTCCATGCCTACTTTCTGGAGGGTTTTTATCATAAATGGTTGAATTTTGTCAAAAGCTTTTTCTGCATCTATTGAGATGATCATCTGGTTTTTCTCCTTCAGTTTGTTAATATGGTATATCACATTGATTGATTTATGTATATTGAAGAATCCTTGCATTCCTTGCATAAACCCCACTTGATCATGGTGTATGATCCTTTTAATGTGCTGTTGGATTTTGTTTGCCAGTATTTTGCTGAGGATTTTTGCATCTATGTTCATCAGTGATATTATCCTGTAGTTTTCTTTCTTTGTGACATCTTTGTCTGGTTTTGGTATCAGGGTAATGGTGGCCTCGTAGAATGAGTTTGGGAGTGTTCCTCCCTCTGCTATATTTTGGAAGAGTTTGAGAAGGATAGGTGTTAGCTCTCCTCTAAATGTTTGATGGAATTAGCCTGTGAAGCCATGTGGTCCTGGGCTTTTGTTTGTTGGAACATTTTTAATCACAGTTTCAATTTCAGTGCTCGTGATTGGTCTGTTCATATTTTCTATTTCTTCTGGTTCAGTCTCAGAAGGTTGTGCATTTCTAACAGTTCGTCCATTTCTTCCAGGTTGTCCATTTTATTGACATATAGTTGCTTGTAGTAATTTCTCATGATTCTTTGTATTTCTGCAGTGTCAGTTGTTACTTCTCCTTTTCCATTTCTAATTCTATTGATCTGAGTCTTCTCCCTTTTTGTCTTGATGAGTCAGGCTAGTGGTTTATACATTTTGTTTATCTTCTCAAAGAACCAGCTTTTAGTTTTATTGATCTTTGCTATCATTTCCTTCATTTCTTTATCATTTATTTCTGATCTGATTTTGTGATTTCTTTCCTTCTACAAACATTGTAGTTTTTTGTTGTTCTTTCTCTAATTGCTTTAGGTGTAAGGTTAGATTGTTAATTTGAGGTGTTTTTTGTTTCTTGAGGTAGGATTGTATTGTTATAAACTTCCCTCTTGGGACTGCTTTTGCTGCATCCCATAGGTTTTGGGTCATCGTGTTTTCATTGTCATTTGTTTCTAGGTATTTTTTGATTTCCTCTTTGATTTCTTCAGTGATCTCTTAGTTATTCAGTAGTGTATTGTTTAGCTTCCATGTGCTTGTATTTTTACAGATTTTTTCCTGTAATTGATATCTAGTCTCATAGCGTTGTGGTCAGAAAAGGTACTTGATACGATTTCAATTTTCTTAAATTTACCAAGGCTTGATTTGTGACCCAAGATATGATCTATCCTGGAGAATCTTCCATGAGCACTTAAGAAGAAAGTGTATTTTGGTTTTTTGGGTGGACTGTCCTATAAATATCAATTAAGTCCTTTTTTTTTTTTTTTTGCCTTTCTTTTTCTTTATTTGTAACTGTTTAAAGCTTTCATATAACTATCTGTAGTATGAGTTGATACTAAATAAAATATCAATTAGGTGATGAAATTAACATTTTTTTTTCTCCTGTCAGAGAATGGCTATGCTTGCTTTTCAATGATTGTGTTTTGTTCAAACATATATATTCTCTGTATTCAAAAACTGTGATAACAAAAGAACTATTTTATAAGAAATTTAACATAATAACCTCTGTCCTTGGGTAGAGTACATTAGAATGTTTGTACAGTTATTTCGTAGGTAGTTTGATGAAACAGTATTTCATTAGAGGAAAATCTGTACTTATCAGAAAAGGATGATTCAGTGGATATGCAAATGAGGTGGCTAGTCTTCCTTATATTTTTCTCACCTCCAGAATAGCCATAAAGGAGTGAGAATTCCTAGGGCTACAATCTTCAATTTTTTTTTTTTTTTTTTTTTGCGGTACGCAGGCCTCTCACTGTTGTGGCCTCTCCTGTTGTGGAGCACAGGCTCCGGACGCGCAGGCTCAGTGGCCATGGCTCACGGGCCCAGCTGTTCCACAGCACGTGGTATCTTTCTGGACCGGGGCACGAACCTGTGTCCCCTGCATCGGCAGGTGGACTCTCAACCCCTGCGCCACCGGGGAAGCCCTACAATCTTTAAATTTATAAAGGCAGTTAGCATCTTTCTTTGATGTAAATATTGGAACATAGCATAAGAATTTTTCCTCTTTTGAGAAGACCAAAGCTCTGAAAAAGTACCTGGATTATTAACACCTAAGTCACCAGCAGTTCAAAAGTTCAAGGATAAATATGGATCTGGAGATGATCCCTGAAAGAATTCCACCTTAGTAGACAAAGAAAATGGCTGAGATCACATCAACAGGACTCCCTTTAATAGGTGCAAAAATAAAGTCACGTAAGAAGAGAAGAAACGCTTGTCAGCTCCTCTGGAGGGAGGGTATGAATAGCAAAAGAAACTAGTAGAAGGAGTGGGAAAAACGTTGAAGAGACAAGCAGTTAAAGACCAAGTTAAGATCAGAAGTAGCTACGAAACTTTTTCTTGCAATGACAATGGAAGCAAAGAGGCATACAGCCACATGGTAATTCCACTCTCTCTGCTCATTCTGAGTCGTGTCTGTTCTCTGTGTTCTAATAAAGCTATGTTGATATACTTATCACTTCACATTGTATTATTGGCTTACCTCCCTCTCCAGTCACATTAGGAGTAGACTGAAAGCAACATGAAGTCTTTTATTTCTTTATCCTCAGTGCCTAGCGCAAGATCTGGAATATACTGTTTATCAACTGTCTGTCAAATGAATGAGCCAGGTTCAACACTATATGATCTTGAGAGAGACAAAGTAGTCAAGTAAACATCCGAAACCAAAATAAGTATTACTTTAGAGTAAACTCTGAGATAATATGGAAGTACACATAATCAATATAATTCCAATTACATGCAAAGACATTTGACACTACTTAGCCTATATGTAAATGATCCTTTATAGACCAATGATAATTTTGCATTAGGTATTTTGAAATATTGAAAATAGTTCATTAATACTTCTAGGTAACTTTATTGATTCCTAGTTGGACGCTAGTGAGCTAGAACTCAAGAAATCCATGGGATCCAAGGTCTGGAGTGTTCCTGGACCTGGGCTATAGCTGAGTTTATAGGTGAGTGTCAGATGATGCCACTCTTAGGATAGGAAAGCTGCCAACATTGGGAAACAAAGACACAGCCTGATATCTCACATCACAGTTCTTTAGAGTTAATTGATTTATTACTGACAGTTCTGTTTACTGCGGTTCTGAACATTGTTGCCAGGGAAAGTGCCAAGGAGAGTTGCTGAACATCGAACCTGCACATCAGCGCTTGCCCCAAGGTGAATCCAGACATTTAAAAGAGACTTATATTGGGCTTCCCTCGTGGCACAGTGGTTGAGATTCCGCCTGCTGATGCAGGGGACACGGGTTCGTGCCCCGGTCCGGGAAGATCCACATGCCGTGGAGCAGCTGGACCCGTGAGAAATGGCTGCTGAGCCTGCGCATCCGGAGCCTGTGCCACGCAACGGGAGAGGCCACAACAGTGAGGGGCCCGCGTACTGCAAAAAAAAAAAAA
>NW_020174929.1:986985-998989 GCF_003031525.2 Neophocaena asiaeorientalis asiaeorientalis | reverse complement strand
CCTCAGAGGCACAGCCCTGACGCCTGGCTGGAGCACCAAGAACCTGTCCTCCACACGGCTCAGAATAAAAGGGAGAAAAAAAGAAAGAAAGAAGTTGATAAAATAAAATAAAATAATTAAAATAAATATTAAAAAAAATTTTAAAGTAATAAAAAAAAGAAAGAAAGAAGAGAACAACCAAACCAAAGAACAAATCCACCAATGATAACAAATGCTAAAAACTATACTAAAAAAACAAAACAAAACAAAAAACCAGACAGACAGAACCCTAGGACAAATGGTAAAAGCAAAGCTGTACAGACAAAATTACACACAGAAGCATACACATACACACTCACAATAAAAGAAAAAGGGGAAAAAAATATATGTATTGTTGCTCCCAAAGTCCACCTCCTCAATTTGGGATGATTCGTTGTCTATTCAGGTATTCCACAGATGCAGGGTGCATCAAGTTGATTGTGGAGATTTAATCTGCTGCTCCTGAGGCTTCTGGGAGGGATTTCCCTTTCTCTTCTTTGTTCGCACAGCTCCCGGGGTTCAGCTTTGGATTTGGCCCCGCCTCTGCGTGTAGGTTACCTGAGGGCGGCTCTTCTTCGCTCAGACAGGAGGGGGTTAAAGGAGCAGCTGATTTGGGGGCTCTGGCTCACTCAGGCTGGAGGAGGGAGGGGTACGGATGCAGGGCGAGCCTGCGGCGTCAGAGGCCGGCGTGACATTGCACCAGCCTGAGGCGCGCCGTGCGTTCTCCCGGGGAAGTTGTCCCTGGATCGCGGGACACTGGCAGTGGCGGGCTGCACAGGCTCCTGGGAGGGGAGGTATGGAGAGTGTCCTGTGCTGGCACACAGGCTTCTTGGTGGCAGCAGCAGCAGCAGACGTAGCGTCTCATGCCCGTCTCTGGGGTCTGCGCTGATAGCCGCGGCTCGTGCCCGTCTCTGGAGCTCCTTTAAGCAGCGCTCTTAAACCCTTCTCCTCGCGCACCAGGAAACAAAGAGGGAAGAAAAAGTCTCTTGCCTGTTCGGCAGCTGCAGACCTTTTCCTGGACTCCCTCCCGGCTAGCCGTGGTGCACTAACCCCTTCATGCTGTGTTCACGCCGCCAACCCCAGTCCTCTCCCTGCGCTCCAACTGAAGCCCGAGCCTCAGCTCCCAGCCCCCGCCCGCCCTGGTGGGGGAGCAGACAAGCCTCTCGGGCTGGTGAGTGCTGGTTGGCACCGATCCTCTGTGCGGGAATCTCTCCACTTTGCCCTCCGCACCCCTGTTGCTGTGCTCTCCTCCACGGCTCCGAAGCTTCCCCCTTCCACCACGCCCGTCTTCGCCAGTGAAGGGGCTTCCTCCTTCACAGCTCCCTCCCACTGGTGCAGGTCCCGTCCCTATTCTTTTGTCTCTGTTTTTTCTTTTGCCCTGCCCAGGTACGTGGGGATTTTATTGCCTTTGGGGAGGTCTGAGGTGTTCTGCCAGCGTTCAGTAGGTGTTCTGTAGGAGTTGTTCCACATGTAGATGTATTTCTGATGTATTTTGGCGGAGGAAGGTGATCTCCACGTCTTACTCTTCCGCCATCTTGAAGCCTTTTTATGTTCTTTTAAGAAATCTTTCCTTACATCAAGATCATGGAGTTACTCTATTATTATTATCTAGAAGTTTTTTAGAGTGCCACACATATATAGTAGAATGTGCCATTCCCCCTCCTTTTAAAGTATTGGATGTCAAAACACACCACACAAAATCCAGCAAGGTATGCTGGATATTCTTAAGGTATGAAAGAGATAAAACCAACCGGTCCTGGTTTCTAAATCATTTTAGAAAGCGAAGCTGTCCAGGATGATTTCAAAGATTTTGAATTAGATGACTAGGTTTTAAGAACCGAGATAGAAGATATACAAAAAGATGATTTCTTTATAAGGAGAAATAACTTACTGATTTTTATGTTTTGTGCTTGAATTGTTTTGGGGAATTTTGGATAGAGAAGTCTGATGATTAATTGGAAATAGAATTTCAAAGCTAAAGAGAAAACCAGGACTAGAGACAAAAAAATTAGGAAGTCATTGGTGTGTAAATAATATTGTTGATACTTGGAGAATTCCACTAAGAATGACTCAACACTTGAAAATAAGTGAATTAAGATACTAATAAGATATATTTTTAAATAAATGTAAATAAGATTAAATATGTGGAAAGACACCTTAACATAAAGGAAAAAATTCTAGCAGTAGTAGAATTGATAGTAAATAAGTGGATAAGTTGGCATATATGAGGAATAAAGTTGTCCATCAGAAATTGGATTAGTAAGTTACTGAAGCATAGAAATAACCATGAAACCAAATTCTGATAGCTCTCATTCTTCAAGGGCCTTAAAGTCAGTGTTCTAATTGGCTAATCCCTGCATCAGTTGGAATTACTCTTGGATTTTTTGTCATATAGTGTGTTTTAGCCTTAAAACCTGAAGAACAGACCCTTGACCATGAAAAATGCACTGAAATAGTGTCATGTTAAACCTTCCCGGACCGGGGCACAAACCCATGCCCCCTGCATCGGCAGGTGGACTCTCAACCACTGTGCCACCAGGGAAGCCCATGTGCTGCTTTTTAAGAAGCACCATAGCTGTGTTTCCTGAGTAGTAAATGCTTGTATTGCTTTTGACCAGATAGAAGTTTCTGTTTTTTATAAACTTTCTATAGTTCATTTTTAAATCCTAAATATAACTAATGTGATTCCTTAGGAATAAAGTGAAAATAGGACAGAACTGGTGATATAAGTCTGAGAACTACTCTGAGGTGAGAACAAAAGAAAAGAATTCAGTGAAGATCTATAGAGAAATAAGAGAATGAATGAGAGAATCAGAGTAGAGAGAAATAATGGACATGAATGAAGAACATTGTTTGAAAAGGTAGTGATCAACAGTTTCAAAAGCTGCAATAGTGACAAATAAGACTAAGACTGAAAGTATGCAATAGACATTCAACTAGAATTATGGTCTTTTGGAAGTAAGCTAAAAGGTGATAATGATGGGTAATTGAATCTAAATTGAAAACTAACATATCAGAACTTCCATTTCACTTTCTTTAAGATTCTCTTATTTCAGGCAATAAACCTATCACAGACTTTTTTTTTTTTTTTTTTTTTACTAAAGCAATCATTGAAAGAGTACCGAAAATAGCTATTACCTTTTATTGAGCATCTCTTATATCTTGGGCACTGTTACACATTTTAGATGTATTATTTAGTCTTTAGCCCAATAAATTAAACATTATGTTTATCTATTTTACAGATGGGCAATTGGGAATTTAGAAAGTTTAATTCAAAAGTTACACACACAGTAGTTCTCTAGTCACTACAAATTGTTTGAGAAAATTAATATCCCTATCAGGATCTCTTCTGAACCTTCTTCACTCTTTTGTTAACAGGCATTATTTCCTCAAGAGGAAAAAACTCTAAAGAGAAGACAGAGAAGAATCTCAGTTGGTGACACTTTTTTCAACCTCATTTACACCTCAATTTTGAAACGCTCTATAATATTTAGGAATTAACAAAAAGATTACATGATAGATGATAGAAACTACCAAAGTTTTTTATTTAAAAGTATTTGTTGTCCATGGAATCCAGCTAAAAGACTCTATCAGTTACTAAAACATCCCTGCAAGCCAACTGCTTTCAGAAAGACCTCTAGACTAGCACAAGTTGGTGCCACTAGCATACTATGATCAACAGTTTGTGCCATTAGAACGCTGTTACCAACTGGCCACAAGCAGCTCATTAACACATCAACACACAGATGAAAAACAAAAGCAACCCAATAACCAATCTGTGGTCAAAGTAGAATCCCATAGTAATAACCCTGCAGTGCATCCCCTAAACTCTAACCAGAAGGTACAGAGATGCTCAATATTGCCCTCTGCCAAGTGTCAGGACACAATTTCACGGGACCTCTATAACAGGGTTCTGAAATTACCATTATCTCACTCCAAATATCAGGCCACACCTTCACTACACCTCCACCAGAGAACTCCCTGTGGCCTAATAAGAGAGGCTTGAGCTCACCGTTGTCCCACGCCAAACCTCAGATCACATCTTCACTTGACCTCACCAAGACATCATTGCCAGAGCCCAATCAAACAGCCTGGAGCTCACAATTACCCTTTCCCAATCCTCAGAATACATCTTCCCTAGACCTTTGCTGGATATCACCTTCACTGAAGTCTAATCGAAGGGTCTCAAGTTCATCATTATATGCCCTCAAACATCAAGAAACTCCTTGCCCAGACTACCTATGGACATTGTCATCTTTGGGACCTAATCAAAGAGCCTTTAGCTCAGCGTTACCCCAGTCCAAACCTCAGAAAGCCTCTTCATTGGATAGCCTTTGACACTCTTTGTTAGAGCGCCGTCAAAGATGTTTGAGCTCACCATCACTCAACTCTACACCTCAAACACATGACTTGCTTCAGACATCACCTTCTTTGGATCCCAGTCAGATGACTCTGAGCTCATCGTTACCTGATTCCAGACCTCAGACAACACCTGTATTGAGCTCTAATTCCAGTGTTCTGAGATTAACGTTGTCCAGCTCAAAAGAAAGGAAATCACCTTTACCACATTCTATGCATCAGTCAAAGAGTTTGCCATTGTTCCAGCCCAAAACACTTGATCATAACTTCAGGACCCTGAATTCACCAGTGTGTCACTCAAAATTTCAGAACACCACTTCACTAAGTGACAAACACAAGGCCACAGATCTTCCCTCACCCCATCCCAAACCAAATATCTCAGGTCCATCATTATTAAGCTCCAAACACTGCATCAGGAACATAGCTGCTTTAACATTGGGCTCGAGACTCCAGAGTAAAAGCAGTTTTGGTCTTTATGAAAAGACAGAACCAAATAAGGAAATTCGATGGACTTTAGGTTATATTCATCCCTGCATTATCAAAGGTGGAACGGTCCCTGATGATGTTGTAAATAAAATTGTCAATTCTCTCTCCAAGACCAGAATCCAGAGGGATCTCTGTAGGCAGATTCTCTTTCGAAGGATGAGGGGAAGGGCAAATCCTCATCCTGGACCCCGCCTTTCATCAAGTTATATGGTTTGTTTAGCTTGTGCTTCCTGCATAAAATCTCAGTGTAACCATCTTACAGGAAGGAAAGACCCTCGTGCTGCAACACTATTTGTCAGCCCAGCACCTGAGACCACTCCTGAGGGAGAAATAGAGGTGAAACTAGTTTTTATCCTCTCCCTACCAGAGACTTCTTTTTCATTCCCTGTGAAAGAAAATCAGCCTGATGAAGTCCCTGAAGAAAACCTTGGAGGAATTGGGGAGATATCAAAATTTTTCCCTACATCTGAACCTGATATCACCAAGGAGGCTAATGTGAAGAAAACATGGCCGACAGTAGCCCCTGAAAACCAAGCTGTAAGCCAACAGCCCCAGGCTATAGACTGGCTGCTCTATGTTAAGGAAAGTAGTAACCCTCAGTCGCAGTCCCTACTCCCCTCATCTTCTTCCTCATCGTCCTCTTCTTCCTCTTCCTCTTCCACTACACCCCCTTTACCCCCTCCTCCTCTGAAAGAGGCTACCACATCTACCGTCTCAGGCTGTGTGTCCACTAAGGTACTTAGTTACCACCGGCTGCCTCCAGGGGTCTCCTGGCTTGAGTTTATATGTAGTAAAAATCACCAGTCACTTCCTGGAAAACCATGTCCAAGTCAATCACCATCTCCCCAAACAAGGCCTATGAGGAATAGCACCACAGTAAAAAGGAGAAAGGGGCCAAAGATACTATTCAAAATGTTCCAGACAAAGGTTCAAAATGAGAGAAATCTTGATTAAATTAACTTTTTTGTTTCTTTGAAGGCAATTGACCTCTTAGTTCTTTGACATTAGAGATTGATTTCCTATCATGCTTATTAAAATCTTAGTATTAACTAAGCGTGCCTCTATAATTCAGCCGATGAAGCAGCTAGTTGAGGGGAACTATTACTCTTAAGTCTATTTTTTACTTAAATAATAGACTATGATCTCCTAGAAGCCAAGTTGAATCCTATGTTTTTAACCAAATGCCTGGCTTACAGTAACCACTATAAAATAATTGTTAAGTGAATTAATAATAATTGGCCATAGACCAGAAACACCTCATTTGTCTTGCCCTGAACAGTATCTAACTCATTGTTATTCTCCTTCCTCATAAGATGGACAGAATCCTTAAACCAGTGTATGCTAATCCATTTCCCTACCTCTAAAGAAAATTCACATCATGTTCAACAGGTAAGAATATATATAGAAAGGAATCTTTTCAGTTATGTGTTCCTAGGGAAAATTCTTCTATGCTAAGATCCCACACTCTAAAATGCAATGATTTACTCAACCTTAGTTAGCAAATCTCAGGAAAGAATAACTAACTGATGCAGACAACCCTACCTTATGCTGACTGTGCCAACATTTAAATTATGGGCTCTAAAGTCACTTGTTCATCACTTCTACCTATACAACCTAAACGGGTTAATAAAAATGTTTTAAAATGTTTTTGTTCCACTGGGTCCACTAGTAGTGGGAAAAGGAGGGAATTGTCTTACCTACTACTTTAAGTGATTATCTCTAACCCCAAGGGCTAGAATTAGCTTCTCTTGCATGCACTGATGGCTCACACTTCTGCCTCTCCACCCCACATCTTTCTGAACACCAGCTTGCATATGGGGCTTTTCCAGTGGAACATTGCACAGGCACCTCAAACTCAATATGGTCAAACCAGAATTTATCATCTTTACATTTACAACTTGCATCTTTATATTATAGTTCTTTGCCCTCTGTGTTCCCTATTTCAGTGGATGTACCACCATCTGTCATGGAGTTTGACTGTTTTTCTTATTGCCTGCCCCTCTCCAGGCCCATGTGTTCCATGGCCTTATTGTCTCCAGAAGCCAGCTTTTTCCTTCAACCTCACTGCCACTATTCTAGTTGTGGTCACAGCATTTGTCAGCTAGATTACTCCTAAACATGTATTTTAACTTTTGAATGCATTTCTGAGACAAAATTTAATAATGCCATTTCATTGTTTATAACACTTTTATCATTGCCCACTGTTTTCTGGGAAAAGTCTAAATTCCTTTTATGATTGAATCATGATAATTTTTCAAAATTATTTTCAAAAAATTTTGCAGAAATCTTTTCAAAAAAGATTTCTTATTCTTCTCCAGTTTCAGTCACATTAATTTCTTTACAGTGTGAAGCAATCATCCTACACTTCTAAAACAACAATTCTGCTGTCCAGAAAGATCCATCCTTCTACACATTTTTGCTCTACAGGGCTCTATTTTGTCTTAACATCTTCTGGGAAGCCTTTTCCTGATCCACTTACAAAGAAAGAGTTTAGCTGGCCTTCTTATTACCATGAAACTCTGTTTTTACTCTTTATACTGCTCTTAACCATATTATAAAGCAATTATTTCTTGTCTGTCTTCACTCACTAGACTGAAAACTTCTTATTCACCATTTTATTTCTAGTTTTTATCTAGTTCTTGAAATAGAGTATATTCCCTGAAATATGTATTGATATTGAATTAATGCTACTGAAGCTCTTCATCTGTTTAAAATTCTCTGAAATAAGTAATGCTTCATCTGTTTGCTTCTTTCCCATACTAGTATTGAATTGTTTTTTGTACTTTTTGTCTTGGTGAGAACATACATAAAAATGTTACTGATGACAGTAGTCATCCTTGTCTTATGTCTTATGTTAAAAGTGTTCCTTTCTAGTATTTCAGTATTTAATATGATGTAGGCTTATGCATAGCTGATCAGTGATGATGAAGAACTTAGGTGTGTGATAAGGTGTTTAAGGCTTTCTCTAACCTCTTTAGAAAACCCTTGACATGTGCTTAATTCATCCTGAATATCTCTTTTGATGACACACATCATCTGTATAATTACTTCTTTAATATGTTTTCTACTAGACTAAACTTCATGAGGGGAGGTCTTGTGTCTGACTTGCTTACCACTAACTTCTCAGGACCTAGTGATACCTGGCACATACTAAATATTCAATAAATATTTATTGAATAAAATTAAACCAAGGAGTTCAACTGATTTTTATTTGTTGATGTAATTTACATGTTTAATTTTCCATTGTTTAGCTTATTTTCTAAACTTTATGCCTCATTTTAAAATTTTTCTTTATTTATTGGACTACGATTTAATTATTTTTAACTTCTCCATTGTATTGACAGTTATTTATTTTGTTCTTAATTAGAACAGGTCTACTTTCAGAAAAAAATTTTTAAGAATTCGTTAACCATTATTTCCTAGTTTTGCGGTACGCGGGCCTCTCACTGTTGTGGCCTCTCCCGTTGCGGAGCACAGGCTCCGGACGCGCAGGCTCAGCGGCCATGGCTCACGGGCCCAGCCGCTCTGCGGCACGTGGGATCTTCCCGGACCGGGGCACGAACCTGTGTCCCCTGCATCGGCAGGCGGGCTCGCAACCACTGCGCCACCAGGGAAGCCCCTATTTCCTAGTTTTTAAATTTGGAAATAAAATCGCATGAAACTTAATGGGAAAAATACACAGTAACGGCAAATATCCCACTCACTCTTCCAGCTTCTATTGATATACCAAGAGATTTCAAAATAGGGAACAATATGTGTTGTGCCAGAAAGGTCAAGAAATTTCTGTCAGATCTTACACAGATGACAGCAGATTTCAGAAGGGCAGAAGGACGCAAAATTTACTGTATTTAAATAAAGAGATCAACTGAAAAGTAATAAAAAATGATTTAATTGTGTCTCATTAGTGCCTTTTCCCTTAAATGGAAAGGCCTGGACATGAAAACAGGCTACATAGGAATTGGGAAGTAGAAAGTAGATTCTCTAAATTGTCACATTTTTATCAAACCAATTGATATAAAATGGTATGACATATCTGGATGATAATTTGATAATAATATCAAAACCTTAATAATATACATAATCATTTTCCTTAGGATCATCTTCATTGGAATTTATTTTAAAGAAATTGTCATGACTATGTAGAATCATATAAACAAGTAGGCATTGTGTTTCTTTATAATAGTGAGGGATTGGAAAAAATCTTGTTCATTAACAGAAAAGTGTTTAAATACACCATGATCCATACATGTGATGCTTTTCCTAGTGGAAAAAAAAATGTTGTTTCTAACATTGCACCTACATTTATGTTAGGAATAGAAATACTTTCTTTAGGAAAATATCTTGAGAACCCTTGAGCATGTCTAGTGATCCTGAGCATGTTGAAAGAAGAAAGCGAAACAAAGAGGAGATAGATAAACTAATGCATTTAAGTTTCAAAAAGGAACTGCTCGATCAGAGACAGTGAAGAGAGAGAATTTATCATTTATAATTTAAGTGAAAACATACTCAGATTATAAGACATCACATGCAGTTTATATATGATTCCACCTTGAAAAACATTGAAATTTTGCATATATGTATCTGTGTGTACTTGTGTAAAATCTGTTTCATATGTATGAGAAAGATGGAGTGACTGGAAGTAAACACCAAAATGTTGAATAAATGTGGTTATTATGGGACAATAGTTATAATGGAGTGTTTAGGAAATGGGTAGATTTTTTTCATTTTCTTTTCTATATTTTCCAAATCTTCAATGAATATGAATTCCTTTTATAGTCAACTTAAAACAAATGTTATGAAAATGAAAAAATGAAACATGTTGTCTCGTCTATTTTAGATAAAATATGTAGCATACAATTTTGCTGTTCTAATCCTTTCTACTTATTGGTATCATTTGTGGCTTTGCTAATAATACATATAGAAAATATATATTTCTATGAGATATCTTCAGAAGAAATGCATTTCTATTGTTTTAAAGTCTTAAAATATTTTTTAAAAATTTCATATTCTCTACTTCAGTATTCATTGCCAGACTTATACCATTCTTTTATTTATTCATGCTTTTGTTTATTTTTATTATGAATTATTTTAACCCATAGGGAATAATAGTCGGGCATCCCTGGTGGCGCAGTGGTTGAGTCCGCCTGCCGATGCAGGGGACACGGGTTCGTGCCCTGGTCCGGGAAGATCCCACATGCCGTGGAGCGGCTGGGCCCGTGAGCCATTAAAAAGTGGGGGGCCCCCGCCAAAAAAAAAAAAAAAAAAAAAAAAAAAAAAAAAGTCAATATATTTATGAAAGTCTTTTCACTACTACCCAGCTTTATCTAATCTTATTCTTTGGTTACATTTACTTCATGTGTTAAAGAAATAAAACATTATTGATACAAGTGCTAACACTTGTGTATATAATCATCCAGGATCCCAATCCTATCCTGCATTTTCTAGAAGTAAACACTGTCAAGAATTTGCCGTAGGTCATATTTATCTATTTTTTTAAAGAAATTTACTAAATATTTATGGAGCCATAGAAATCAATCCTTTTTGGATGTTTTAAATCTTTGTACATATTTTATTATAATGTATTTAAAAATTTTTAAATGTGTGTTTTTGTTTGTTTGTTGTTTTGCGGTACACGGGCCTCTCACTGCTGTGGCCTCTCCCGCTGCGGAGCACAGGCTCTGGACGCGCAGGCTCAGCGGCCATGGCTCACGGGCCCAGCCGCTCCACGGCATGTGGGATCTTCCCGGACCGGGGCACGAACCCGTGTCCCCTGCATCGGCAGGCGGACTCTCAACCACTGCGCCACCAGGGAAGCCCTAAAATGTGTGTTTTTTGATCTGGAGTATGTTTCTGAAATTTATCCTTGTTATAAGATACAGATTTTCATTTCCATTTATATACATATATATATACACATATATATATGTGTATATTGTCTATATACACATACACACATATACATACATGTATATTATATAACTGCATAGTGTGGAGTTATTACAGTTTTTGGTTAATTTACATTTTTATCATTGCATACAGTGTTGCACTGACATTCTTTAAAAACTTTTTTTTTATTGAGGTATAATTGACCTACAACATTATATCAGTTTCAGGTGTAGAACATAATGATTTGATATTTAGCTATACTGGAAAATGATAACCACAGTAAGTCTAGTTAACTTCCATCCTCATACATAGTTACAAATTTTTGGTGTGAGTGTGTGATGAGAACATTTAAGACCTAGTCTCTTAGCAACTTTCAAATATGAAATACAGTATTGTTAACTATAGTCACCATACACATTCTTTTTCATGTCCTATTTTGCGCATGTGTGGGAAGTTCTCTAGAGTCATGCTGTGTAACATTTTATCCATGGATTAGCAGCATCTGTGTCACCTAGGATCTTGTTAGAAAGATCACCTCATCTCAAAAATACTGAATCATAATTTGAACTTTATAAGATCCTTAGGTAAGTTTTATGCACTTTAAGCCTTTGAGAAACTTTGTGTTAGAGTACATAACCTAGAGTAGAATTGATGATCGCAACAGTGCTGTCCAATAAGAATATAACATGTCATAAATAATTTTAAAATTTCTTGTAGCCATATTAGAAAGCAAAAGGAAACAGGTAAAATTATTTTAATAATATATTTTAATACCATATATCTAAAAGTTTCCCATTTCATAATGTAATTAAGACTTGTTCTCAACCAGGGTTGAGTTTGCTCCTAGGGGATATGTGGCAATGTCTGCAGACTTTTTTTTTTTTTTTTTTTTTTTTTTTGGCTGCTTTGGGTCTTCGTTGCTGCTTTCAGGCTTTCTCTGGTTGCAGCGAGTGGGGGCTACTCTTCATTGCAGTGCGCGGGCTTCTCATTGTGGTGACTTCCCTTGTTGCAGAGCACAGGCTCTAGGCACGCAGGCTTCATTAGTTGTGGCACGTGGGCTCAGTGGTTGTGGCTTGCAGACTCTAGAGCGCAGGCTCAGCCCATGCGGTGCATGGGCTTAGTTGCTCTGCGACATGTGGGATTTTCCCGGACCAGGGTTCAAATCCGTGTCCCCTACATTGACAGATGGATTCTTAACCACTGCACCATCAGGGAAGTCCTGAAGACATTTTTTTTTTTTTTTTTTTTTTTTTTT
>NW_020174929.1:933832-986520 GCF_003031525.2 Neophocaena asiaeorientalis asiaeorientalis | reverse complement strand
CGGACGCGCAGGCTCAACGGCCATGGCCCACGGGCCCACGGGCCCAGCCGCTCCGCGGCATGTGGGATCCTCCCAGACCGGGGCACGAACCCGCGTCTCCTGCACGGCAGGCGGACTCCCAATCACTGCGCCACCAGGGAAGCCCCTGCAGACATTTTTGATTGTCATCACTGGAAAGATGTTTTAGATGTTCTAGGTCATGACTAGGTAGAGGCCAGGGAAGCTGCTAAATATACAATGCAACGAAGAATTATCCAGTCTAAAATGTTAATAGTGTTAAGTTTGAGAAACTTTAAATTAATATAACAAATATTAGTGATATATATATATATTTATATATATGTATATAGGTATATATATATATATATATATATATATATTTGCTCTTCCAAATCTGTTGACTTTAACACTTAGAGCACATTACAATTCAAACTAGCCACATTTCAACAACTCAGTAGCCCCATTGAGCAGTATAGGATTATATCATGAAAGTATTTTAAAATTTGTTGGATATTGCCAAATTACTACTCAAAGTATTTATACCAATATACATGCACACAAATAATGTATGAAGCTCCTACTGCATTGTAGCCCCATCAGCATTAAATAATTTTCAGACTTTTTGATTCCTGGCTTATACTAATAATATGGTTCATGCAAATAAAATGATCTCCTTTTACTGTGCTTTAAATTTTTACCTCTCTTATTGCTAGTTACATTAAACATCTTTCCATGTTTATTGACCTCCTAGCTTTCCTCTTTTGTGTCTTGCCTTCAAAAGCTTTGCTCACCATTCTATTGAGTGCTTTATTTTTTAATTTGTAGAAATTTTTATATGTGTATTCCAAACATACACTCTTTGGCCTGGCTTGATATTAACCCGTCCTTACGCTATCTCCATATATGTTACTTGGTCAACATGTGTTATTATCATACCCTGCTGAATTCAGTTTTCTAAATCTGATTTATAATTATACATCTGTGTTCAAAAGTATTGTAGAAATAAACAAAGACTAACCAAATGAAAACGAGCAAAGTATCTATTAAGAGCTTGCTATTGCAAAGGAGTCAGCCACCATTACTTGCATTTGGCAAAAACTCACAGGCAGGCAGAGGAGTGGAAAAGCTTTATAGTAGGAAAAAAGGGGAGGCTTCAGGTATGCCTTGATTGGAAGCTGTTGGCATGGGGAAGCTGTAGGCAAGCTAACTAGAGGAAGGACATCATATGTGATTGGTTAGGAGAACATATTTTTCTCTCTCTGATTGGTCCTAAGTTGGAAATGGGGACAAAAATTAGGGAAACTATCAGTTATTAATCATGTCCTGGCTATTTTGGGCCAATTGTCACAGGGGTTATTGTTTGGTTTCCTGGATTGTTAATAGAGAGAGTGGTCATAGACAGCAGGCTCGCTTCCTGGGCCAGTTACTACAGATAAAGGGCTGGTTTCCTGAGCTACTTCTTTCAGGTTGTAAGCCAGAGTTCTGCCTTATATGTGGTCTGGCCGTTATCTGTTTTTATATTCAACCTCACAGATTTGCTTTGTCTTTATTTGAATCAGCTACCACTTTTCTTATAGGCAAAATCTCCAACTGAGGTTAACAAAATTCACAGTGCACCTCCTGTCAATAGTCAAATAGCTCCCTCAAAATCTCTCCCCAGAATTAATCAACACCCTATACACACAAAAAAATCCCTGCAAAGTATAAAGCCCATAGTAGAGTACAAGTTCAAGGACTCATTATCCCTTGTACTGGTCTCTGTAATACTCCTATTTTGCTGGTGGGAAAAAAACCCCAAGGTCTGAGGGTGAAGGTTTGTCCAGGACCTTCAAGCAATAAACATTGTTTTCCCTTGATACTGTCTTTTTCCTAAGCCTCATATGTCACTAACATCCATTCTGACAGGCAGTAAATACTATAATTGATTTATGCAGCACACTCTTTACTACTGTATTTCAGTTGGTGAAGCTAGTCAGTATCTACAATTCACCTGAACAGTAATGCCTCAGTATTTTACTGAGTGTCCTCTTATTTTTCACAAATCCTGAAGCCTTATCTGGATGTTAAAATTTTCCCTAGGGGTTCTACTTGGTTGCAATATGTGGATGATTTGTTTCTTTGCTCTCTTCTTCTCAAGTCTCCTCACAGAAAGACAGCATCCATTTGCTAAAGCTTTTATCCTTAAAGGGACATAAAGTCACCAAGGAAAAATTACACTCTGATCAAACCCAGTTTTGATATTTAGGGCATCTGATATCAGAACAAGGGCTACATCTAGATCCAGATAGAATTCATGCTGTCGTAAGTTTTCCAAAACCCCAAATTAAGTACCAACTGCAAGGTTCTCTCGACTAGTTGGTTATTGCTGAAATTAGATTCCAAATTTCTCTCTTTGGGGCAAACCTTTGTACATTTCACTAAACGATAACAACCCTGACCCAATTTTTATGCGAAGACCTGGACGACATAGCTTCCAAGGCCTTAAGGAGAGTTTGATTAACCCACCCACCATTGGTCATCCCAATGATCAGATTCCCATTTTCCTTTCTGTATATGGAAAGGAAGGGAATACCTTTGGGAGACTCACTCAAAAACATGAGACCATCAGTAACCCAGGGGGTATTCTAACCAGCAACTGGGCCTTGTGGCACAAGCATGCCCTCCTTGCCTTAGAGCCATTATGGCCACTGCCTTTTTGGTTAAGGTCACTGGGAATGGTTGTGAGAGCCCCTTTAGCCATTTTTGTACCTCAGGCAGTAGAAACCCTGCTGAATTCTCACCACACTCAACACTTCTCAGTCAGCCAGCTTACCTCCTATGAAGTCTTTTTGTTAACTGCTCCTCACATAATTCTTTTCTTCTCTAATAACCTTAACCCTGCTCCTCTTCTCCCCGTCACCAATGAAGTCCTTCACAACTGCTTACTGCTGATGGATTACTTCCTGATTCCTCATGATGACCTGCAGGAAATTTCTTTGGGTAACGCTGACTTCTCATCGTTCACTGATGGCTTTAATTGAAAAGGTGACAATGGCAAATATTGTGCTGCATATGCTATTGCAACTCCTTTTGATGTCATTGAGGCAGCATCTTTACATATGGCTACTTCTGCCCAAAACTCTGAATTATACACTTTTACACAGGCCTGCACTTTAGCCAAGGGCAAAGATGCCAGTATTTATGCTGATAGTAGACATGCTTTCAGAGGAACTGATGACTTCAGAATATTGTGGAAGCAACGTAGCTTCCTTACTTCCAGTGGAAATAAAGCTAAAAATGCTCCTATGTCCAGGAGTTACTGGATGCAATACTTTTACTTGCTGTGTTAGCTATTATTAAGATTCTGGGGCATTCTAAACTTGACTCTCTGGAAGCTAAGGGAAATCACCTTGCTGACATTTCCATAAGGAATGTTGTCCCTAAAGGAACCAACAACAGCCAAAACTCTGTCATAGTACAAAGGGATATTTCCCCAAATGATAACTTATAAAAACGGGCTAGAGAAGCCCAACAATTGGCCTCAGAAAAGGAAAAACAAGATTAGAAATTCAACAGTTGTTGGCTTGATAAAAAAAGAAAGTTCTGGTTTGGACAAAATAATGATCCAGTCCTACTAGAGACTCTAAAATTCCCACTTCTCACCACTGTACATGCATTAAACCATTGGTTTACTGACAAAATGATGGCCTTCATAAATCAATATTGGTGGGAAACATTAATAAGGCCACAAAAAGTGCCTATCTCACTGTCCCACTGTCTGAAATACAAACCAGGAAAGTCTGTTAGTATTGCTCCCAGACATTTTAAAATGCCTAATGGACCATTCAAATTCTGTCAGATAGATTTCATACAACTTTCTCCATCTCATGGAGGATATAAATGTGCTTCAGTCATGGTATGCATGTTTTCACATTGGACTGAAGCCTTCCCTTGCAGACAGGCTACTGCCTCTTCTGTGGTTAAAGTCCTTTTTGGAAAAGATTATCTCTACCTGAGGAACTCCACTCAAACTTCACAATGATTGAGGAACCCATCTTATTTGTCAGATACTTTGACAAGTCTGTGCTGTTGGCTGGTTTTACAGCACTTTCACTGTGCTTACCCCTGTGAATCCTCTGGTGTGGTCAAACACACTAGCACTAATGACATTATTAAGACTCTTTGTCTCTGAAGTAAAGACAGGAAACATCATAAAGAAAATACTTGATATAGATTCCTCCCTCCGTTTACAATATGAGCAGTAGTAATAGTTGTTCAACCTTAGCTTCAAGTATTCAGTTTTACCTTATAGTTTAAAGAAAACTTGAAAGGATGAACCAGTGGAGGTTAAACATATTTTTTCTTAATTGTGCTACATTTAAACTTATAAATGGTTTTAAAATTTGTTTCATTAACTTTTTTTTTTTTTTTTTACGGTACGCGGGCCTCTCACTGTTGTGGCCTCTCCCGTTGCAGAGCATAGGCTCCGGACGCGCAGGCTCAGCGGCCATGGCTCACGGGCCTAGCTGCTCCACGGCATGTGGGATCTTCCCGGACCGGGGCACGAACCCGTGTCCCCTGAATTGGCAGGTGGACTCCCAACCACTGCGCCACCAGGGAAGCCCTGTTTCATTAACTTTTAACATAATATTTTGCCTTATTTTAGCTTACTATAGATGAAGGAAATGAATCACTAAAGGTAAAGATGGGAAGTTGGGCGTACGGAGGTTCAGGAAAGAAACCAGGGAAGCATATCATGAGAGTGGAAATTGAGAGAGGCTGGTGGACAAGATTCTCTGTGTCGCTCTCCCTTATTAGCGCTCTCGATTAAGTTTTGCTTTTGTGCCAGCTGGATTTTTCTTCAAAACCAATTTTCAGGTTACTGAATTTTATTGCAATAAAGTGTTATTTCCCCATTTTTCTCTCTCCTATATCTCTTCTTCCTCATCTTCCTCTTTTTTCTTTTTCTCTTAATCTGGAACAATCTATATAAATTATTTGTCAAATAGAAACTTGAGGAAAAATAAAACCCTCAGCTTTAAACTTCTTTCATTGGCTTCTTCCTTTCTCTAGGAAACTCATCCATCTGTCTTCTGTTATAATTCAATGTCAAATATCATTTACTTTTCCAGTCCTTCCTCAGCAACCACGGCCTCATCCCCTCCCTGTCCCCCCAACACACACAAAAAGAACCAGTGAATTGGTAAATTTCCTAAACAAGACACTGGACTTGTTTTCACACTAACAAACTATAAGATCCTTGGCAAGAAAGTTAGCCTCTAATAATCTTAGTTTATACATCTTTGAAGCAAGAGTCAAAGTGTATGTTTCCTAGAATTCTTGTATATTTTGGCATATAATGTCCTTAAATCACAAATTAGAGGTAAATCTGATCATCCCCACTTAATCACATGGTATGTGACTTCCTTTCTTCATGCTTTTGTTCCAAAGTATTCTAAACTCTTGTCATAATTATATAGTTACTAACATCATATTAACTGAGCCTGCATATTTTTAATAAGAGACATGTAAACCACTGTTAATTTTTGCATTATTTAGAATCATCAAAAATGTGAGGTGCTTCAAAAAACAAAAACATGAAATTGGAACTAGAGTCATTTCTTGATTCATTCACTTATATAACATCAAGTGTACATTTTACCCAAGTCACTTTCCAAGGAAACTGCAATCTCTGGAACATCATCTAAACTCCCTGTGCCTTAAACTCATTCCAGAAAAGAAATGGAACTGGATTATATATCTCTCAGGTCTAAATATTTGTTTATCTTCCAGGTTGAAAAATAAAAGTTCACTTTAACATTCAGGGGTAGGGATCATGTGTTCTACACTCCTGGGCTCACTCTCGGGCTCAGGCTCTGTCACTAGCTGCACAGCTTTACAAGTCATTTAATCACTGTGAAAATCTGTTCCCTCAGCTAAGAGAGATGATATAAGGGGAGCATCTGTCACACTAATCCTGAAATAAATAGTATCACAACTACCTTTATGACTACTTTGTTGAAATTCTTCTTTTTTTTCTTTTACATTATAGATCTATTTTATGCTTTAACAATTATAGTTTAGCAACATAACTTAAACATTTTTTGATGTTTTAGGATAATAATGACCTAAGGTCCTTATTCAAACATCAGTTACAGAGTCTGTAACTGATGTTTAGCAGTCTTCCTTCAGTGTGTTAAATCTGTATTCCATTTTGACCATGGCCATGCAGGTCAAGGCTGCTTATTGCTCACTGAAAAAAGTCCAGACTTTTCAGCCTGCTATATAAGGTCCTCCATAATTTTGTCTGTATCAAATCTCTTTCACCATCTACTATTTTCAAAACATACTATGTCTATAATGCACTTTAACTCCATGTAATCTTTGCCTCTTGCAATTTCTCAAATATGCCCAGTATTTTTCTGCCTCTCAGACCTTGCTTATGCTGCTTGGCCCCATTTAGAACACACAGCATCCACATCCAACTACATCAATATCCTATCCATCACCTGAGTTCAGCTCTGTTAACAATCTATCAACACCCCTGCTTGCACCTTAGACCAAGTGATTCTTTTCCTTTTGCATTCCTATGCATCTGACCTGGGTTTCTTTGATTATATTTACACATAGATTCCTCCAATTAATTAATTTACTTTTCCATTTCACCAACGAGGTTGTAAATACCCTAACGTCTAAACCTTTTCAACATATTTCCTTCACTCTTTACATTGTACTGTATAGTGCCTAGCCATCAGTAAATGACTTGCTAATAAATATTTAAATGAATATTTGGTTCTAGATAGAAATTATGGGGGATGTACCAAGATTGATTTCTGTTACTTATAGAAAATAACTTTCCTAAAGCTTGTATTAACTCCTAACAGTGAGGAAAATGGTGTGTCAGAATTACATTCTGGGATTTGTGCCAGGCTTACACTACAAAAGTGAGAAGTGTTTGAAAAGGTAATACTGAAGTGTTAAAATTTTTCACTAAGAAGTGTTAATTGCAGTACTTTAGAATATGAAAATGAGTTGAAATATAACTACACACTTCTCAGTCAACCAAAAACTATAAGATGTAATATGCATATAATAAATTGGATATGGTTATTTTAAAGGTTGAGACCATACCATATTATTCATACTAGAAAGAAAGTGCTGAGATCCATAATATGAAGTATATTGTATTTGATACTCTTATTCATGGCTAAACTTTAAATTAGGCTTCATCTCTTTGAGCAGTTTGCAATTATCTTGAATGTTCATTAGAGGAAAAACATTTTATTTATTTACTCTTCATTTTCAATAATTATAATAAGTCCAAAACCACTTGTTTTGGGGAAAAATTTTTCCCTTCACTGGGGATTATATTTTATACTTTCAAAATTGATCCTTTTTCTAATACTTAAATATATTTACTATAAATCTGTAATTCTGAGCAGCTCATAGCACTATCTCGATTATGAAAAATTATCTGAAGAATTTCTAAAAGGTTGTTTAGAGATTTTAAAAGATAAACATTATTATTAACACCCCCAATGTGCCATCTCCCCTAGAGCTGCATATTTTTACAAAATTTGAAGAGTATTATGATCTCAATTGCACTGAAGAAGAAATGGAGATCCAGAGCAGGACTTATTAGTCTAATACTATGGTTTACACAACTGTCAAGGAACTGTTTTATGTTTTTTTTTAACATCTTTATTGGGGTATAATTGCTTTACAATGGTGTGTTAGTTTCTGCTTTGTAACAAAGTGAATCAGCTATACATATACGTATATCCCCAAATCTCTTCCCTCTGACATCTCTCTCCCTTCCACCCTCCCTATCCCACCCCTCTAGGTGGTCACAAAGCAGCGAGCTGATCTCCCTGTGCTATGCGGCTGCTTCCCACTAGCTATCGGTTTTACATTTGTTAGTGTATATATGTCCATGCCACTCTCTCACTTTGTCTCAGCTTACCCTTCCCCTGCGTCCTCAAGTCTGTTCTCTAGTAGGTCTGTCTTTATTCTTGTCCTGCCCCTAGGTTCTTCATGACCTTTTGTTTTTTTAGATTCCATATATACGTGTTAGCATACAGTATTTGTTTTTCTCTTTCTGACTTACTTCACTCTGTATGACAGACTCTAAGTCCATCCACCTCACTACAAATAACTCAGTTTCATTTCTCTTTATGGCTGAGTAAGCAAAGAGATCTGCAAACAATAAATGCTGAAGAGGGTGTGGAGAAAAGGGAATCTTCTTGCACTGTTGGTGGGAATGTAAATTGATACAGCCACTATGGAGAACAGTATGGAGGTTCCTTAAAAAACTAAAAATAGAACTACCATACGACCCAGCAATCCCACTACTGGGCATATACCCTGAGAAAACCATAATTCAAAAAGAGTCATGTACCACAATGTTCATTGCAGCTCTATTTACAATAGCCAGGACATGGAAGGAACTGTTTTTTAAATGTCTAGAACTGTGCTTTCCAATACAAGTGGCCATTAGCTACACGTGGCTATGGAGCACTTGAAATGTGGTTAGTGCCACATTTTAAAATTTAAAAACTAAAGGAATGTAAAATGTTTTTCCAATAAATACAATATTAAAGTTTTGGTAAGACTACACTTTCTTTACCTATTACATCACTTTAAGATATTATTGTTTTACTTTAATGTGCGTGTTGGGGCATGTGCCTCATTTCCAGTATCGCACGGAACTGTGTCACAAATCTAGATGATAACATATTGGCTCAACTCAAATGATTTTTTTTACACAGTGAAGTAATATTGTAATGTGTGTATTTGAATATTTTATGTGAACAGCACAAGTTACAGTAACATTTATGTAAATTGTAATTGGTAATTAAATGGAAATAATATGAGAGATTTTATTGTAATTAAAATATTTTTAGTTTACAAATAAGTATGGATGCACTGTAAATTTAGAATGAAAATATATAGCTGTGCAGAGTAAAATGGAGATGAGGAAGCTGGTACTATGACTAAAGGCACAGGAAAAAAAGTGGAAGAAGGTTTGTCAAAAATTTGTAATGAATGCCAGTTGCAATCTGCTGCATCAGAGCAGTACAAAATGCTTATCTATTCACTGTGTTAAAATTAAGATAATATAGTGAATACCATTAGGAAACATTTTCAGCAAATAAGTTTTCTATCAACAGTCAATGTGTCAACATTATTAGTTGCCTGAAATCAGAATTACATGTCTAACAAAACATATTACAATTATTTTTAACAGAATTTTTTTCTGAATCAGTATTGACATTATTAAAAAACAAACAAAAGTATTCTAAAGATCACTTTGGGAGGTATAAATATAAGGTAGATTTAAACTGCTGGCCATTAATAATGGCCAACAGTTTAAATCAAACTAAACCAAAAAGTGGAATTCATAAACCTTAAAACATTTTAACATTCTTATAATTTTAAAAAGGAAAGCAACTATATTGTGCTGTATCCTCTGAGATATTATGTGTGACAAAGTTTTATGGACTACTATTTTAAGGATAGAATTGAGGATATTTCTTTCTAAATAATTGAAAAGGAAAAATGAGACTAAGAAAAATTTGTCCAATCAAAGGCAGTATGATAGGATTTTTTAAAGTAGCTTTTAAAATGCAGATTAGTGAAAAAACATAAAATAGGATGGTGGATCTAAATTAAACATATCAGTCATTGAAAAACAAGATACATTTAGTAAATAAATTTTCCAATTCTAAATACATGCAAATTAGAATTTAACAACCTAGCTAAATGTTGTTTTCCAGTAATTTGCCTAAAAAGTAAAGGTAACCATAATTATTGGGACAGAATCAATATTTTAGAATTTTTATTTATTAATTTAGTTTTTAAACATGATTTGAGTTTGTAATTTTGGCAGGCTCTAAAGTGGCTTGGATTCTTGCACAATAAATGATTTTTATATGGAGGAATGGAAAAATTATTACAGTTATGGAAACTTTGTTACAAAATTATGAGGAAAGACTAGAAGTGGCATATTCCTAAAGTAAAATATCTTCAATTAAGCCACCATACAATGACTCTCAGAATACAAACCCTTTCTATAAAAAAAAAAATCAAATTAATTTAAAATTGGAAAAATTGCAAGCCCTTTTATGTGAACAGCACAAGTTACAGTAACAGTTATGTAAATTGTAATTGGTAATTAAATGGAAATAATATGCATTATATGAGACACTATCCAATCAGTATTTTGGGAGCATTTTTCCTCTGAGGACATGCAAGTTAACAAAGACATGTTATTTAGAAACATAAAAATAGAGATTGTAGCTTAGATATTTTTGAATCTTTCCCATCTGCTAAAGATGAATTTCAGTTAGATTATGGAAAAATTAATTTCTATCCTTATGTATAGTACTTCAGCTAGTTATTCTGGGTCAAAATTCTAGATTCATGAGAATTAAAACTGATGTTTCCTTTATTGTTTCATTCCACTCTGTAATATGTACTAAAAATATTTGCGATCAGATTTCTGAAACAATTATATAAAAAGTATAATGTATACAGTTGTTAAAATTATTCAATATATGTATGCAAGTGCTATGAATCACTGCCAGTTTATGGAAACCATTGAAAGAGAGAAGAGAGAATAAATTTAATGATCTTGTGTTCTTTGCCAATTTTTGTTGGTTGTGTTATGGGTGAATGCTATAAAGCTTTACTGTACTGTTAATTTAAAATTTTCATGAAACAAAAAAGATTCTTGCCAAATGTTCAATAATCTAAGACAAAAAATTGTAATTTACATAATTTATCGATATTACATTGCATATGAGCAAGCAGAATTTGTAGCATCAAAGAAAGAAGAAGCTTATTTTTGACCTAGCAAGGCATGTACAAAAAAAAAGAATTTATGTTGCAATGACAGCTCTTCATAATACAAATCAATGATAGTATCTACACATTTTCCAATATGAATCAATGTGAAGATTTTAGTTGTAATTTACAGGATTATGTAAATTGTCCTCAAAATGTAAAAAAAAAATTTAGTACTGAGTTGACACAAAAGTTAATAAACATCCTTAACTTGGACAGACATAGTTTTGAAACCAAAATGCTTTTGATGCAAAATGAAAAATAATTCTTCTGTAAAATTAGTTTTCTTAATTTGGATACTAATTATAAAATTAGTTTTTCTTAATTTCTATAAAATTAATTTTCTTCTGTAAAATTAGTTTTTGTAATTTTGGTAATGGATTTAGTTATTTGAAACCTTTGAAATATGCTTAGGACAGCTTGTGTATATAAGTGTACTTTTAAAGACTGTATGTTTATCAACTTTAAATGCAAATCAAGTATATCTGATGAAAATTTAGTGTCCAAATTAAGATGTGTTATAAGTGTAATATACACACCAGATTTCAAAGAAAATGGCACAAAAATTGTTAAATATCTCATTAATAATATTTAAGTTGATTACATGTAGAAACAATAATATTTTTGATATATGAATTTAAGTAAAATATATTATTAATGTTAATTTTAACAGTTTCATTTTACTATTTTGGTAAGGCTGCTAGAAAATTTAAAATTACATATGTGGCTCACTTATGTCTCTATTGGACAGTGCTCATATGGAATATAAATAAGGCAAGGTTGTTGAATGTCTTGAAAACTACCATTTCCCAGGCCTAAGGGAAATATACTTGGCATATGGTTGGTAGTTAACAAATATGTTTGGGTGAAAAAAATGTCTACAGTGTGTTTATATCTGAGAGAAATTTTACAGTATGTGTAGGCAGAACTATTTTCTTCCTCTATTTCTCTGTCTGTCTCTACTTTTTTCTCACTAGTTGTGATTATAATGAAAACTTCAAAAGTTACAAAGTTTAATATCTGTCTTGTGATGCCACTCTGGAAAAATTATTTGGTATGTCATTTTGGCCAGGTCACAGCTATCATTCTTTTTTTTTTTTTTAACATCTTTATTGGAGTATAATTGCTTTACAATGGTGTGTTAGTTTCTGCTTTATAACAAAGTGAATCAGTTATACATATACATATGTTCCCATATCTCTTCCCTCTTACGTCTCCCTCCCTCCCACCCTCCCTATCCCACCCCTCTAGGTGGTCACAAAGCACTGAGCTGGTCTCCCTGTGCTATGCGGCTGCTTCCCACTAGCTATCTATTTTACGTTTGGTAGTGTATATATGTCCATGCCACTCTCTCACTTTGTACAGCTATCATTCTGTTTCCCCACATTTTAAAAGCATAACAGGCATCATTATATACACACTTTGATGTTACCTGCTCATATTAGAGTTTTACAAATTTTGTGCAAGTAGTGCATGGTTTAAAAATTCAGACAATAGACAAATATATACTATAGAAATTGAACATTATATTTCCCTCTTAAAAAGTAATTTTTAGAAGATTTTAATATATAGTTCCATATTTTGTTTTATGCAAATGCAAACATGTATTTGTTTTTTTAAAACAGGTGGAATCATACTATACACATATAATGGGTGTATCTTTTCATTGTTACCTGCCTTGATACCAGAAGGATTAATCTCATTTTTTCTTTCAATCTGTCACTGAGAAAAATCTATTACTCTAGTCATCATCACTTTTGGCCAGCACTCTCATCCCATTATGGCATTGCTATTTTTAGCCCTCCTTCTTACCCCTGCCCAAATACCAAAATCCCTTCCTCTGAATCTTATGGTATAACCAGTCTTCAGCAGGATTTCCTGTACCACATGCTAACCTCTTTTCTGATCATTCCCTTCCCAGTGGGCTAATTGGGTGAAATTTGGGTCTTTTCTGAGGACACTCCATCCCTCAGGCTTTTTCTACATGGCATGTACCACTCTTTTTGAAATGGGGGGAGTTTCGCTCCTTAATTCTCATTGGTGTTTCCAAGCCATTTTCTCTCTGTAATCTCTAACTCCCTCCCTGAGGTTTCAATGTTATGTCATCAGGTGTTTCCTCAGCTATCTCACATTTTTTCCCCCGTCATTATTTTCTGAATCTAGTGTCTGGTGTCAGTCTTATTTGTATTCTGGCTTACTTTCCTTCTCTTTACTACTACGCCTGTTAAAACTCTTATAAACCTTCTAATATTCTGAGTTCTCATTTCCTGGATTTCTTCATCCTATCTGACCCTCTTTCTCTCAAAACCATGGTCATAATCTTGATCTTTTCATTATCAAATACTCTAAAATTTCAGTTTCAGGTACCTTGCTCATTTCCTCTAGTGCTCTCACCCCCACAGTATTTTGACCCTGCCAGGGATCACAGTCCGCTGATCTTACAAACATTTGAACGTCTTTTGCCTCCTTGATGGCTTCCTAAGCTAGCTTAAATTTCAAGTCCATTAATATAAAATCTATTACATATACCCTCAAATCTCCTGCCATATCCTCATTTTGTAATTTTTCTGGCAAACCCCCAATCCTAGTTAAATTCTATCCTCTATCTACTTCCACCTTCCATCCCTGCAGGTGAATATGGCTAGAGAGAAGTTACCTGCTGACATGTCTCACTTTAGATCTCAGGTGAGTCTTTAATGCTGTCCTAAATCTTAGCATCATCTTTTCTACTCTCCTAGGTAACGACTTCATATCTTTTCCTCTCCTCAAAATTTCAAGACCCCCTTGAATATTCTCAGTCTCAACAATGCGCTGCTTTCTGTTTGAGTTTTCCATGTCATGACCTAAAGCCTTTCCCTTTGTACACTTTACCTCATCTTCTCTTAGCTACAAAAGGGTAATTATCTACCAATCATCCTCTGTATGATCAATTCTCTCTTTTCCCAATTTATTTCTATTAACAAGTAAAAATGAATATATTTTCTATCATCCTAACAAAGGAAACTCTTTTTTCTCCAGCTCCAGCTACTGCCTGTTTTGCTCACTTGTTTACTCATTCAGATATATATATATATATATATATATATATAAATTCTTTCATACACCTACTCCAATCAGGGTTTCAGTAACACTGTACCAAACTCACTGTTGTCAAGGTCACTATCACCCTTTGTGTTGCTAAGTACAATTCTCAATCCTCATTCTAGTTGAATTTTCAGTAGGATTTCATTATTAAATTTATTATTCCATTCTCCCTGAAATATATTCTTACTTGGAAACATAGTACCACATGCTCCTGGTTTTTCTTTTTTCCCTTCTCAGTCTCCTTGGTTACTTTCTTCCTCATTATCCTAATGTCTGTATACTATAGTGTCCCAAGATTCAGTCCTTGGACCCCTTTTTTATCTATACTCCTTTCTACAGAGTGGCTTTCAATACTACCTCTTAGCTGATAATTCCTGAATTTGTACCTTCAGTCCAGCTATTACAACTCCAAACTGCCTATTCAATATCTCCAATGGTAGTAGTCATTTCAAACTTAACATGTTACAAATCAAACTCCTCATATCTGTTTTTACATCCCTGAACCAATCCCACACTTGTTTCTTCTGAAGAGTTCCCCATCTCAACAAAGAGTAACTCTATTCTTCCAGATTAATTTGTGGAGGATGGCAACTTTAAAATTTTACATTTAAATCATGAAGTATAGGTTCTTTTAAAGATTATTTCTAGTATTTTTTATAATTGTTAGAGGTAATACTCGACATTAAAAAAATTACTCAAGGCTAATTTTGTATGCTGACAATTTAGAAGCACTTTTGCTGAGTATATTAAGTGAATAAGGTTTCCTAGAAAAACTGTCCAATAAGAAAGCCAATCTCTTGTTTGTCCTTAAGTATATCTTTTTTAAAGAAAAAGATCAGGAATTTAAATTATCTTATTACACTGTGGGTTGCTTCAAAAAATTAAAGACGATGCTAAACATTTCCTTCCTCTTAACTTTCTCAGTATCAAATTAATTAGATGCCACGAGGAAACTCTAAGGGACATCTATTAAAACATTTCAAACTCAAAGGGAAAGTCACGAAATAATTTCCAGGTCTCTTGGGAATTTTTAAAAATACCTTGAAAATACATCTCCCAGAATTGCTAAGGCTAGTATAAAATAGTTTTGAGAATAAGAAAGGCAATTGTATTTTATGTTTAGATATGAAAATAATTAGAATGCAATCATATTTATTAAGGTATTCATTTCCTAAATTGTGGTTTGTGAACCAGTTGAAAGGGAAGTAAGGGAAAGGGCATTTGCCACTTTTTCAAAGTGTCTACACTGGTCACCAGAAAACATAATAAGGAATCAGGAATAAGCATGTCTATTTTGAAAAAATTCTAAATATAATTCTGAAAGGATTCTCATGAATTTTGAGAATAAATAGGAATGTATTTTAGGGAAAGGCACACTCTTAGAAGACTTGAAATATATCAGCAATAGGAGAGGTGGAGTTTAACTTGGACTTGAACAGAACTTAGAATTGGAATCAGAGGCAAAAAGAAGAAATAATATTTCAGGAAAACACAGATATGCTGTCAAATATTTCGAAGTTAAAAAGGAAAGAACTGACAATTGCAAATGTGGTGAAGAGTACAAAACCTATGAGTTTAGACACAAATCATTCAATTTACCTGGAAATGCTATTTTCATCCTAGGATAAATATTTAGCAAACTTGATGAGTTAGGGAGTAAATTTAGAAACATTAAATGGAGAAAGTAGGGTGAATAATTAATTTTTTCTTGATTATATATCCAAGTTTTTATTATGCATTAAGGACTTTAGGTTCATTATCTCATTTAATTCTCAAAAGTCTGTGAGGTAGGCACTCGTATTTATCCTTCCTGACGGTTCAGGAGACTGAAGCAGAGAGGTTATATAACTTGCTCAAGGTCATAAAACCAGCGAATAGCAGACCAAAGTCCAAACTCAATGCTGTATCACTACACATCCATTGATATTGCTAAAACTAAAAACAACAACAAAACAAAAACTGGCAATACTACTTGCTGGTTAGGGAGTGAAGCACCTGGGCTTTCCATACAATGCTAGAGGGAAAGCTAATGACATAGCTATTTTGGAAAAACAGCTTGGCAGTTTCTTATATAGTTAAACCTACATTTATCACATATCCAGAAATCCCACCCCTAGGTATCTGCATAAGAGAGATGAAAAGTTAGGTTTACACAGAAGTCTGCATACGAGTATTTATAATATCTTTATTTACATCCTCCAGTTGAGACCAGCCCAGATGCCATATTGAAATACTACTCAGAATATGAAGGAATAAACTATTGATTATTACAACAATATGGATAAATTTTAAATACATTTTGCCAGACCCAACGGGCTACTATTTTATGATTTCATTTAGCTGACACTCTGGAAAAGGCCAAAATTATAGAGATGGAAAATAGACCAAGGGTTGCCAGGGGATAGGAGTTGGGGCAGTGGTTTCCTACAAAGGGAAAGAATTGTAGGGGCATTGGAACTGCTCTGTATGAAACTGGTTTTGGATACTTAATTCTATGCCGTTGTTAAGACTCTATAGAACTTTACATCATAAAGAGTGAATTGTACTGAATAAACTTCAAAAGAAACAAACAAACCGCCATGACATGAGGGTGGTGGTGGAATACTGATTATGACAAATAAATCTAACTATATTACAAATGAATCACATAATCACACTGAAAGGCATGGGGAATAACGAAGCTGACTTAAGTAACTGTGGAATTATTTTGAATGGATACACTAAGTGTACTGGGCACTGCACACAAATACTATATTCTGGTAAATGCATTTCTTACAGGAATATGTGTTGGGAATTTTGAAAGGACTTTATACTAAGATTAAACCAATAAGTAGATAATGAGAGCCAGGTTTTTCATGGTCTGAGAAGGAAGTTACAAACAGGAAAGGAAGAAGGCTAGAATAAACTCTGTGGTGCTGGATTGGAATAAGAGCTATTAATATGGACCCTTTAAAAAAGTTATGTATACAGATAGATATGGAGATAGGAGATAACTACAGATGTGTGCGTGTGTGTGAGTGTGTGCGTACATGGGTACAGATATATGTTTTCTAGCTTTGTCCACTAAGAGGCAATAAAAGCAGTGATATACACACAAGTAAAAATCACAATACCTAGCACCCAGAACTGGTTTTTAAATAATCTTTCTTCAGTGAAAGTACACAAGGCTTTTTGGATAGCTAGAAGGACTCCAGAGCTGAGGCAGGAAAAGTAAAAAATGAAACTGGAGTATTTTTTTAGTTTCAGAAAGCAAGAAAGTGCTAAAAAAAGAAAAAGAAAAAGAAAAGAGAATATGGGGCACAGGATCCCATATGGAACAGCCTGCAATGGCTACAAGCAAAACAACTTGTGTGGCAGAAGAAATAACTCTGGTCTTGCATTATACCTCAAATTAAACAAGAAGAATCAATACATATTTAAGTAAATGAATAAACACCTAGGGAGTAGGGGCAGCTCTTCCTGACAGAAAAATTCCAATTAATAAATGTAGGTAGAATAAGGGAAATAGGAAATCACCAGAACCATAGTAATAATTGCTGCAGGCAAGATCCATTTATAGATGTTAAAATGAGGGAACAAGAGTTAAAGAGAAACAGGATCTTCGCATAATTTCAAAGTATCTCTCCCCAAATATTCAGTAATTGCTAAAAGGGAGATAGTTACTTTACAGTGTAGAATCCTGGCAGACACCACTTTAACCATGGGAATAAAGTTAACATGACCAGTAGTATAATATACATGGACATTGTGTGTCTTGAATGATGCACCAAGGAGAGCACATCGCCTCTGTGGTCTTCTTCCTAATAACATATGACTCCAATCTAAAAGTGAAAAAATACCAGACAAACCCAGTTAGAGAGCCATCCTACAACATAACTGACAAGTATCCTTGTCAAAGACAAGGAAAGATGGAAGAACTGTTCAAGTTTGGAGGTGACTAAGAAGATATGACAATGTAATGTGGGATCCTGAAGTGAATCCTGGAACAGAGAAAAAGTCATTAGTGAGAAAAAGGTGAACTCTAAGCAAATTGTGTAGTTTAATGGTATTGCTTCAAAGTAATTTCTTATTTATGACACTTGCTCTATGGCTATATATGATAGTAGCATAAGAGAAAGCTGGATAAAGAGTATACTCGTTTTGAAAGTGTTATGTAAGATGAAATTATCTCAAAATAAAAATGATGTGTGCTTCTAGTCAAGATAATACTATAAGGACATGTTTCAATAACCCCTCTCATCACTCTAAATCCTTTAAAATAATACATAAAATGTAAAAGATAAAATTATAAATGATAGTGCCATGTCCCCCCAATATAAAAATCCCCTCGCAGAGCAAAAACAGAAAAGATCAGTGGTAAAGAGAGCTGAGGTCACAAGCCTACTGAGCTCTGTGTATAGAAATAGGCCTAGATGGCTAAAATAGAGTAATCGGAAAGAACAATGCTTCAGGTGTGGTAAGGCAATGAATCCAGTCTTAGTGAAAAAAGGAATCAGAGAGAAGAGAGAATGACATTATAAACTGGATTCTTCAACAGCCACTCCAAAACTTTCCTCCATAGTTTTCTTTACTATTATGAGTTACATATTTAAACATATTTGAATTCTTAGCCTTCTTTAAAGTTAGATTAGGACACCTTCTAGTCATTGAGATGAAAGTGTTAGCTTTGGGTGAGGGTTTCTTGGTCCAAACATAATTTTATTTGAAGAAAATCCTTGGGCCATTCCTGTTATTTCTGCCTGAAAAAATAACATGATATCTGGAGTTGCAGCTGTTGTATTAAAACTGTAAGAATGAAACCACACATTATGGATGATAGAGCATGAAGACAGAACCAGCTTTCTTGATGTCATCTTGGGCTTTATAACAGCCGTGGTTTCTTGCCTCTGTACATCTTGTTATGTGAGAAAAACAATCCTTCATTTGTTTGAGCTACTGTTTTTACTCAGCAAAATGTGATTTTAACTAGGACAGAGAAAAGCTAAACTCATGCTTCTTGAGATGAACATGCCAACATAATTCTAAACATGAGTAAATCTTATAGAAGAACAAATAAAAACCAATCATAAAAAAAAAAAACCAATCATAAAAACATGAATTCATTCTAGAAGGGATGAAAAAAAATTGAGCATCTGAAAAAGCCTCCAGAATAAGTATGTTTAGAATTTAAAATGGTAACTGAGGAAATAACATCTATAAAATAGAACAAAAATTCATGAAATAAAAGCACATAACTAAAACAAAACCAGTAGGTTCAAAAAATTTTTTGAAATCATGGAAAAATTTTTTTTATATAAACCCTTAGCAAAGTAAGAATAGAGAGGGGCTTCCCTGGTGGCGCAGAGGTTGAGTCTGCCTGCCGATGTAGGGGACACGGGTTCGTGCCCCGGTCAGGGAAGATCCCACATGCCGCGGAGCGGCTGGGCCCGTGAGCCATGGCTGCTGAGCCTGTGCGTCCGGAGCCTGTGCTCCGCAACAGGAGAGGCCACAACAGTGAGAGACCCGCATACCACAAAAAAAAAAAAAAAAAAAAAAAAAGAATAGAGGGGATTTTCTTAATTTCATAAAAGATATCTAAGAAAAGCCTACAGAAAACATCACACTAAATGATGCAACATTAGAAGCATTTTATTATAGATGTGTCAATAACAAAATCATAAATGAGTCAATATCATGGGTCTTATTGGTTGATCAGAAGAAAAAGATACCTAGCTTTGGTAAAAGGAATTGACAAAAGTCTACATTTACTTGCTACTAATCAAATCCCAGCAGAAATAATGAGTATGGTCACAAAAATGAGTATATGTTTGGTTAATAAATTCAAATATTTAGACAATTCTTAATTAGGTTATCAAAAAAGATTGTCCAACTAAATACCACACTAGAGTATCACCATGGAAGGCACAGATTAGTCTTGTGTCCCTCATCATGTACCATTCACCACTTTTTATGTGCTAACTCAGTTACTCTGCAGAGGTAACCTCAACTCTCTAGGTTAGGTAAGTAGAATTGTAACTATAAGAAAAAAATAAGAGGAAGAATAAAAACAGAGAAAATAAAATTAATTTAATCTCATGGTATTAGCAATTTTGTATCTTTTTATTTATAAGCACTATATAGTGTATGATGATTTTATCTGCATTTTAAAGTGTTTAAGGCATTTAAGAAAATTATATATATATGAGGGTTATAAGGAGTGTAATTAAGCTTGTAATCATTGTTCAAATGTTTGGAATTAAATAATTAACTAAATTTATAAATTTGTGACCTATTAATTCAGTCATCCTGTGTAATATTTTGAGAAATGTTGTTTGAAAATTAATAGGCATTAAGTAAAGTGCAAATGGACATGAAAAGAACTGTCAAAAAGAGAAGAAATATTTATATAATTGACTATACTACAATTAAAATGTATGTATGTATGCCATAAAGGTAATGAAATTCAACCCATCTTCTAAAATATATTTTTAAAATATTTTAAAAGAAGGTAAAAGGAAACTATATGAATCAACTGAAAAACTGATAATAAGAGAATATCATGTTTTTGAATACAAAGTTAATTTATACAAATCAATTACCTTATATACAAACAAGAAACACTTAAAATATAATAGAATAAATGGTCTCACAACAGTAAAAGAGAATAATAAAAAGTAAAAATAAACTTAAGAAAAGTGCAAAATAAAAAAAGGTTAAGATAATATGGAGAGGTGAAAACTTTATGGAACAGCATACTTTATTCTTGCATAATAAGTTTTAAAGTTACAGTGATATTAATTATACCTAATGTAATCAATACATTTAAATATATCCAAAAAAATATCAACAAGGTATTTTTGGACATAGCCAAGTTATTTAAGTTCAAAATTGCAAATATAGTTGGAAAAAACTATAAACAAGTATAATGGGAGGGGACCAACTCCATGAAAAATACTATATGGTAATCACAGTATATATAAAATCAGATAAATAGAGAGTCCAGATATTGAACTTAATTATTTCATAATTCCACATTGGTTAGAAGAGAAGTATTATTTAATAAGTAGAACTGGGATTATTAGCTAGCCATATCGGGGTAAAAAAAAAAAACCTTGTATTTTAACATCATTTCTTACAGGGAGATAAATTTCAGATAACTCACAATTTTTATATAAAAATGAAGGCATAAAAGAAATAACGGAAAACATTTGATACTTTTTTATGGTCTTGAAATGGAATAGCCTCTCTAAACACAAAAATAAACTGAACAGTCATAAAGAAAAACAGTAATAGTTCTGAGTGTGCAAAAGTTAAAATTGTATAGAAAAAGACTAAAATCTAGTCAAAAGAAAACACATGCGCTATTCTATTTACTTTCATAATAATGAGTGTCCATAAATCAATGACCTCCTGGAAAAATTATGTGTCAAGGACGATTCAGCAATAGAAAATACACTGAGTTTTTAAATGTTTAAAAATATGCTCAAACTCAATCATGATAAGAAAAGTAAAAATTAAAACAACACTATTTTACCCACACTGTATTAATGAGAATCTTTGAAAACACTTCTTCTCATACATTGTTGTAGATAATTTAAATTGGAGCAATTTCTTGAGAGAATAATTTGGCAAAATATATTAACATAAAATTACATATACCTTCGATTCAGCAGTTCTACTCTAGGAATTTATCCAACAGTTATATTATCACATGCGAACTAAAAAATTATATGTATATATATGTCAGTATATTCTGCAGTATTGTTTGCCTCAGCAAAATAATATAAACAACCTAGTTGTCTATTATTAGGTAACTAGTATGTTAAACTATGGTACATTCATACAAAGAAATGCCATGTAGTCAAGTAAAAGTATTTTCTATGGGACTGAAAGATGTTTGAGATATATTAAGTGAGGAGAACAAGGAAGAAAACATCAAGCCTTATTTTACAGTAGGCAGTGCTCTAGGTACTGGGATTTAAATGGTGAAAAAAATAGAGTTCTTGCCCTCAAGTAACATTTTGGTTATGTTAAGTACAACACAATGCCTATTAGACATATATTCATATACATTTGCATAGAAGTATGTTGATGCTCACATTTATTAAGATATAGATTCTATATCTCTATTCATATTGATTCATTTATATTTTCACAGATTATTTGGAAAGATAAGTAATTGGTAATAGTGGTTATTTCTGGGAAAATAAAGAACTACAATGTGAGAAGCAAATTTTCCTTGTATTCCCACTTGTAATGTTTGTATTTTTTGAAATCACACTGCATATATTATCTATTGAAATAAATATATAAGTACATATTTATTTAAAATCCAATGTGACCTCAGTTCTTACATGTTGGTGGTGGTTGGATATAATTTTAAGATAGCAGTTTTAACAAGGTAAAAAAAAAAATCTCTACTTTCATGTAATATTTTTAGGCATAGGTAAAATGCCTTTCTGAAAAATCCATAGATGCAGTATTTCACACACAAAAAATTTGCAGTAAAACATTATTTTGGGAGTAATCTTATTTGGATGTGGAAATGTATGTGAATAGCAGAAAAATTGAAATTATATCTAAATTTAGAAATCACTGGATGTATATTCTTTGTCCATTTTTTATTTATTTAGTGAGCTTAATGAGATAGATGAATGAGCACTAACAAGACCGTAACAGAGAGGAGGAATTATGCTTCACATACAACCCTTCAAATCTGTGGGTGATACTACAGTGTTAGGGGAGCCTCTAGGAACTCTGCTGAAGGATTTGTTGATGGAAGGTTCATAGAGCTAGTGATAAAGAAGAGTGATTTTCTTTCCTCCAAAACTTGTGTCATACTTTAAAGCATTTCAGTCATAATCTTTCAGCATACAAAATTATGTTATTACCCTTGTAATGCACCTATTAGGGCCTTAATATATAATGCTTACTTTACTATCCACATAATTTTAAAATACAAATGTATAAGTTTAATTCTGCAAAGAGCTTAATGTGTAGATTGCTTGTGTCTTCTCAATAAAGGTTTTATACTTTTGCAGGGTCTGAGTTATAAAGAAAAGCACATGGTATAAATTCTAGGTTTTTAAAAATTAATTACTATTTCAAGAGGGAACAGAAAATGAGATAAATTCATTCTTTATACTATTTTTCTTGGGTGAAACTTTAGCAGACTGGTGAAAATGTCTATTAGAGAATTTATTGGCACGTAAACAATTTGCCATAGAAATCTTCCTTCTCAAATTCACCATGAAGTTTTCAATTTCAGATATTTCACTACTAAAATATGCTCTTAGGATAACTTATTTTGAAGTTGGAAGTCAAGTGAAACTTTTAAATGAATCTAGTAATAAGACTAAAATTATTTTATAAATAAAAAATATTCTGATATAATTAGTGATCACTAGCAAGAGTTTATAAATTAAGGCTATTCAGATGCCAAAATATTTTATATTCTCTGCTGTAAGGTGTGGCACCTGTCTCTCTTTAATTGTTATGTTTATGTTTGTTATGCTAAATTGATTTTATAACATCACACATAAATAAAAATCCACACCATTTAAAAAATGCCTCTCTCTCTCTCTCCATTTTCCCCATGACAAAAAGAAAAAACACAGGATTTTCATGTGGAAAGTAGGTCAGACATGTTCTAACTTACTTCTCCATTAATATAAGGCAAAACCAATAAACACTGACTTTTTCAGACCCTCTGCTCTGTCCAGTTGCCACTCCATCTCTATACTTCCCTTTAGAGACAAGCTTCCAATACGTTATATGGTAGTCCCGTCCTTATCCACAGATTCACTTTCCACAGTTTCAGTTATCCGTGGTCAGCTTTGGTCTGAACATACTAAATGAAAAATTCCAGAAATAAACGATTCACACTTTTTAAATTGCATGCTGTTCTGAGTAGTGTGATGAAATCTCCTTTGTCCAGCTCCATTCTGCCTGGGAGATGAATCATATTTTGCCCAGCATATCCAGCCCCTTAGTCACTCAGTAGCCTCTAGGTTATCAGATCAACTGTCGTGATATTGCAGTGCTTGCCTTCAGTTAACCCTTAGAAAAGAAAAACAAAATTTTCTGAGGTTGCTAAGATCGGTGGTAAGAACAAATCTATCTGTGAAATTGTGAGGAAGGAAAAAGAAATTCCACATTCACGAAACTTTTATTACAGTATATCGTTACAATTGTTTTATTTTTTAATTAGTTACTGTGCCTAATTTATAAATTAGACTTTATTATAGATATGCATATATAGGAAAAAACATAGTATAATTAGGGTTCAGTAATATCGACGACTTCAGGCATCCACTGGGTGTTTTGAGAGGGTTAAATAAGTTACTATTTATGATACACTTAGAACATTACCATGGCACATGCTCTATCATTGATACTGATGCTGTTGATAGTATGTGAATTCACCATTAACAATGCAACTCAGAACATGAATCTGAATTCTGGGTCTAACAGTGAACATACTAGCAGGAGGAAAATATGGCACCTGTGTTCAACATCACTTCAGCCAAAAGAGACATGCCCACCAATTTCTAGGCTTAGTGTCCACTCTCCTTCAAGCAACTTTTTAGATGAAACTAATATATTTTTCACATCTCTGTTTCCATCAGTCAGCAAAATGTGTAAGTGTCTCATCATGGATTTTCTAAAACAACATCACCTAAATTATTGTACCCGACCCAACCTCCACCCCCAACCTTTTGCCCTACTGACAAATCCTTTCACTGTGCCACTAGAATCACAGCTTCATAACTAGCAAACTCCCCTCGATTTTCACACACTTCTTTTAGTATTTTCCTATTGTCCTTGCATTAAGTCAAACTCCCTCTCTCATTGAGAAAATTCACCTAGCAGAATGTTTTCAAGAGGGGATTTTTTCAAGCCTCAAGGACATGAGTGAGGTGAGATTGGTGTCATTGCTGCTTCTTGTAGCTCTGTCTGTCCATCCAGATCATTATCATTCAGTCTTTTGTAAAACAAAAACCTGGTGAAGTCCTTCATATGTATTATCTAATCCTTTTTCGTTGCTGTCATTTGATGCCTCCCAGAAAATTCTCTGTAATCTTGCAAAGATTTTGACATATATTTTATAGACACTCCTTTTTTTTTTTTTTTTTTTTTGAGGTACGTGGGCCTCTCACTGTTGTGGCCTCTCCCGTTGCGGAGCACAGGCTCTGGACGCGCCGCCTCAGCAGCCATGGCTCACGGGCCCAGCCGCTCCGCGGCATGTGGGATCTTCCTGGACCGGGTCACGAACCCATGTGCCCTGCAACGGCAGGCGGACTCTCAACCACTGCGCCACCAGGGAAGCCCTATTTTATAGACATTCTTAAGAACAGAAGTGCTGCCATCTCCCTGGGTCACTTCAACACTTAAGTGGTTTATCTATCTTCATGTGTAGTTCTTGACCTTCTTACCTCCAGAGTCATCCATATGTATTTCCTTTCAACTTCTTATTCCATCTATCCCCTCTAGTATCTTCAACATCTCACTTGGTCACAAACTTCTCTCATACTTTATCTAAATACTCCTACTATGATCATTTTACATTGCAATCAGGCGCTAGTCTGTTGACCTTTCTTTTTATCTTCACACCAGAGCCTTTTCCTTTTTTCAATTCCTTGTTATTCAGCTTAGATTAATTAGTTACTATTCTCTTTTCAACACTACAAACGTCCTTGACTTTCTCTCTTTCAGTCACACTCATTTTGCAAAATTTCAGTCCTGGAAGAAACCAATCACCCAATTTCTTTGCACTTGAACCCTAGTAATCAAGCACTATGGCAAGAAATTACCCAATTGGATTTCCTGGTTTTACTATAAATTAATAGCCACTTACCTTAAATGGGCACTTCAACATTGCTCAGAAATCTTGCTATATGTCTTTGAAAAACTGTTCGTAATTCTCTTATTTAAACAATGTCCTTTTCAGACCTTTTCCACTCTGCCAAAATTTCCAGTCTTCCCATCTTCCCTTCTCAGTTTCAGTAATAATTCCCCTTATGATTCACTGAAAAAGAGAAGCTGTCAGAGGGGACCTCCCTCAGCCTCATGATGTAAAACTGACTTAAATTGTCCACAATTTATGCTTCTCCCTGCAACTGAAGAGGAAATATCTTCTTTTTATGTAAAGGTGATGCTTCCACTGGTGTTTAGCATCTCAACTTCATTGCAGGAAATTCACACAAAAAATTACAGTTTCTTTCCCCTTATATATTAAACTCTCATTCTAATTAATCTTTCCCTTTGCTTTTTGTTCAGGACTCTCCTATAAAAAAAACAAGCAAGCAAACACACAAACAAACAAGTTAACAAATATTCTCACTGAACTTTTCACTTCTGCCCTTTCTCCCTAATTTCTTAAATATTTTAACATCTAAAAAGGTTTGTCTCTGCATACATTTCTTCATTTCCAAACCACTCCTTGACCCACTCTATCCTGACTCCTTGCTGCTGCTCTCCTCCACTAGATTAGTTCATGATTAGGTCACATGTGTCTTCTCTTTCTTAACCAAAAAGCACTTTTTAGTCTATTTACCTTTCTGGTGGTTACTTCTTCATTTCCTTTCTCGTCTTCACCTCTATCCAATTTTAAATGTTTACCATTTTTCGAGGCTTGTTTCTTAGGGCTTTCCTTAATTTATACTATTTCCCTGGTAATCTTATTTAAATCCATCTCTTCAATTACCACATTGTCAAATCAATCTCACAAATATATATTTTTAAATAGATTTCTAGACATCGATACCTTTGAGTTTTAGGGCTTTGCCTCCAACTTTCTATTAGATAACATCTCTTAAATAGCTTAAAGCAATCTGAAACTTAATATGTGCAAAACCAAACTCATGATCACTTCTTATGTTAGTCAGCTTGGGCTGTTATAAGAAAACACCATAGACTGGGTAGATTAAACAGAGTTTAATTTCTGGAGGCTGGGAAGTCCGAGATCAAGATGCCATCCTGGTAGGTTTCATCCTGAGACGGGTTTCTTTTGGCTTGTAGGCATCTATTATCTTGCTGTGTACTCACATGGCCTTTCCTCAGTGTGTGCTTATGAAGTGAGAGAGATAGGGAGGTTTATTTCTCTTCCTATCGGATTAGGGCTCTACCCTTATGACTTCATTTAACTTTAGTTGCCTCCTTATATAAGGTGTTATATTACTAATATCTATGAGTGCAAAGATTATTAGTTATTTTTCTAATCAAGACAATTCTAAGCATGTTAATCTGATTGTTAAACTGAAATATAATGTAGATTAAGAATTTTAAAAATTACTTATGACTCCATTTTATGATCTTACCACTGGACCTTATATTTTGAAATTACTTCTCCTTACATTGAGAAAAATATTGAATGAATTAACTTTCTCCTTCTACATCAATTAAAACATTAAAACCAACTTTGCAAAATGTTCAGAAATAGTACACCAGGAATTTGATGTTGGAGTTAGTCTATAAAGCCATATTATTGGAAAATATAACAGGTTTTTAAAAATATACGTTTAAAAAGCTGGTAGTTTTCCATGAGTAAAGCCATGGACCTTAAAACTGGCATCCCATTTGGGGAAACAGTTATTTTACCATTTAGATAATGTTGTGGTTTCTTGATTCAATGTTGACTAATTCCAATACTTTGTCTCTTTACATTAACCTTATTTAATGTACAAGAATACTGGAAAAAATAGAAACAATTTTCTACCTATTAAATTCATAACTTATCAGACTTCAGAATTAAACCATGAACTCTGTCCTGGCAGGCCAGAAATTTCACTAAAGTTAGACCTATATAGAGAAAATGAACAGCTTCTTTGAAAAGGATGACAATTTATAGTTAAACTATTCCTTATTCTTCATTTTCTCTGAACCCCTAACTCTGGGTAAGAAGCTCTTTCTATATGTTCTCTTAGGAAGTGTATTTCCTCTACTGTAGCACTTATCAAACCATATTACAATGGTTAATTTACTTTATTATAATTTTCTTATTATATTTCAATTTCCATACAGGGACAGAGTGCATTCATTTTGCTCAACATTGTATTTACAGCAAATTACAGCAAATGAGCACAGATTTTGGCACATGCTAGATTCTCATTTACACATAAATAGCTGAATTAATAAAGAAATGAAAAGAGACATGTCCTAAGAGAATAATGGAAAATATTAAATAAAAAATGAATATACTTTTTAGGGAATATTTTTTTAAAAATTCACTTTTATAATCAAATCCTTATCATTATTATAAACATGAGTAAATATAGAAATTAATTGGGAAGCTAAGTTAGGGTGAATACATATGACAGAAGGAAGAGTTTGTAATGTAGTAATTTAAATAAAACCAGCAATAGATTTTGGCATGACTGTGGACTTGAGAACAGATGTACGTATTTGAACTCTGTGTTTCTCATATTTTTCTTATTTAATTAATGTAGTTAAATCATCATGCTTGTTTTAGTGAATATTCAAGTAAACACTTTAAATGTTGTTAACATTTTTGAAATAAAATAGTAAAGTTGAACTTTACTTTGTTCATTACTTTGATATACTAACATTCCAAAAGCCAACATTTTATTAAATTGTAGATATTTTAAGTTGATATAAGTTGAACTTTAAAAGTCAAATGTTAAAAGCAATTAGGAAATTAATGATCAGGATGATAAGGCTATTATGATTCAAAATATTGGGTTTATTAACATATAATACTTTCTGATAAAATAAGATGTTAGATACTCCTAAAATAAAAATAATAAAATTAAATAATAAACGTGCATTCAAATGTGTAGAAGTAAAGCATTTTAATTCAATTTTTGTCTTCTAAAGCTCATAAGAACCAACAGATAACAAACAAAAGTAACAGAGGGAAAAATATGGTCTACAGTGAAACAAAGAAATATCCATAACTACAGATCCTAAATTATGAAGAATATGTGCCAACACATAAAATTGGGGCCAATGAGGAAAAATATCCTGAATGAACAGATTTCTCTTTGGATCTTTGGCTAAATCTTTTTTGTAAGTGTGATAGTCCTGAAGGATTTCCACATACCATTTCTCCATTCTTCTCCATGAGTATGCCCTGAAGTGAGCCTGGGATGCATTAGAAGAATTTTCTGTTAACTCAATCACACTTCCCTTCTGTCTTTCATAGTATGAGCATCTTGGTCTACTGAATGCAATTATGATTCTAGTATTTAAATGTACTTATTTTTCATACAACACAATCTCTAAATATAAGCCAATATTTCATCTGGTACCCAAAGACACAGAAATCTCTTCCCATGCTTGAGGAAAAATTGGCTGTCTTGGATTTCCTGAGAAAAGGAACGTTGGGCTTCAAATGAAATATTCCCAAAGGATGTTTCCTATTCTAAATGTTCCTATTCTAGATTTTTAACTCATGAGATCACAAATGAGGAGATTCTCGTGTAGATAAAATGCTTCCTAATCTAATGAAAAATGGGAGAAAGCCAAAATGTACAAAATTATAGTTTAGAATGGGTAAATTGATCAAGACAGAGGGATTTGAAGAATTTTGCTCAATCTGGTAAACACTTTTAGTAAGCTTTTTAATATTTATATATATATTTTAAAATAAGCAAATCTATCCAGTGCAAATTATAAAAAAATCAATAGAGAAATAATTACAAAAACAAAATAAATTCTTCAGATAGTTAAATATGTGAAAAATACTACGCAGGCCCAGATGGGTTCACAGATGATCTCTTTCACAATTCCAAGGAATAATCAGAATATAATTTAAATTCTTATATTTAAAGGATTTTTAAAAAAGGAACTCTTCCAAAATACTTTGTGCAAAGCTAGAATAGCAGTGCTACCAAAACTTGAGAAAGATCACACACACCCATCACACAACTAAAGTGACTTCATGTTTAATTACTGATGCAGAAATCTTAAATGAACAATCAAAAAAACCCATAATACACCAAAAGTTTTTATTCATGGATCGTAAGAATTTTACTCCTGAAATGCAAGGATGGTTCAGTAAAAGAGCATCCATTTATAAATTTACCATATTAATACATCAAAGGAGAATACATATAATCTTAATAGAAACTGAAGATCATTTGAATACTATGATATTCTTTTCTAATAACTCTTAAGAATTTTCTATAACATGATTAAAGGAAAAACATTTCTTTAACCCCAAACAAAAACCTCAACCTACTAAATGCTGAATTACACAAATTTCTATTGAAGTGAGAAATAAAGCAAGGATATACTCTTTGTTGGATTAAAGATGGCCACAAATTGTTTCACTCCACCACTAAAAGGTAAAGCTTATTTCTTTTTTCCTGGGCTGGCCTGTGACTGTTTAGTCAATAGGAGACAGTGGAGTGACACTGTGTTAGTTCCAATATAAGTCTTAAAAAAGACCTGACAACTTTTGCTTTGCGCGTTCTGGGCTACAGAGAGCAGTCATGTGAGAAATAGGGCTACCTTGCTGAAGAAACCACATGAAGAAATCAAGGGGAGAAACGTGGAGGAGAGGCTTTTGAGACTATGTGGAACAACCATCCCAGAATCCCAGTCCAGCCTCCAAATGACTCCAGGTCCACTCTTGCCATCTGACTGACATTGTAAGAGAGACCCTAAGCAAGACCAGCAGATGAACTGCCAGTTTTATCCAAGGCAATCCACAGATCTGTAAGATATAGAAAATGATCCATGTTTTCAGCCTCTAAGGTTTGAAATCGATTGTTAAAATCTACTTCTACTATTTTTAGTGAAAAATGGCTGAAAAAGAATTGGTACTTAGAAGTTGCTCCTGTAATAAAAATTAATACATGTCTCACTGATTTGGGGACTTGGTTGTGACCAGAGGTCAAAAGAGTCTCAAGGAGACTGTTAGTAAAGGCTGGAAGGACAGAGAGACAGTTGTCATTGGAGGCTGGAAAAAGGCAATCTGTGCTGAGTGCTAGAAAGTTTGGCATTGGGATCACCCAAGGTATGTGAAAAATTAGACATATATTTTTATATATAACATATAAGCAACATGGCACTTTTGTAGTCACATAAACCTGCCCAGAGCAGTGAAAAATTTCAGTCACCCAATACGTTCCATCCCAGTTGAGATTAAACACGGTAATGTATTTTGCTCTCCTACCATAAACAAGTATCCTTTTTGTTGCCTATTTAGTACCACTATGTTGGTGATTTCACTGTCTAAAAATGGTCCCAAGTATAGTACTGACATGCTGTCTAGTGTTTCTGAGTGCAAGAAGTCTGCAATATGCCTTATGGAGAAAATGTGCATTAGATAAGCTTAGTTCGGGCATAAGTTATAGGACTATTGGCTATGAGTTCAATGCTAATGCATCAACAACATATATTAAAGTGTTCTTAAACAGAAGCATACAGAAAACAGAGTTATGTACTGAGTGGCTAATGAAAATATTGTGACCAGAGGCTCACAGGAACCTGACCCTGTATTTCCTCTATGGGCAATGATTCAGTATTTGCTAATTCAGTGCTTATGTGGACTTGACTGACAATAACTACCACAAATAATGAAAACTGAATTATATATACATACATATTTATGGACATGGATAAGGAAATTTCCATACACAATGTCAGTAGTGACAATTTATTTTGTTATCTGAGTATGATAAAGTAGAAGAGTTTTCAAACAGAACCTAGAAGAAATACTTTGAATTTAGGGTTTTCTTTTTGGAAAATAAAACTGTTTCTTATTCCCAGATTTTCTAATTCCCTAGGCACTAAAAGACTCTCAATGTGAGAAAGAGTTTCAGGATGAAGATCAAATCCATGGCACTGCAGAAAAATCTATCTATCATCTATCTCTTCAGAATCTAGATATGGAGCTTGTAGCTGCAAGACTTCTTTAAGACATCAAAATGATATAAGATGTCACCTTTTAGACTCTTTCACTAGATTGTAGGGTTCTAAGATTCTTAAGGGTGTTGTTCCAAAGTATTTTGATTCTCAGATTAAGGTAGAGAAGAGACAGTCTTAAAAAGATATGTGGGTGTGACTTTGGCCTACTGGAGTAGATCTTAACTGATATACAGGAAACTTATTAAGGGAATTATAATAACATGCTCTGAAATGACAGAAATAAAAGAGGCCTTTGGACCTCAAATTTCCTACAGACAGGAAGCAGACTGAAAAACTAAACTATCCAGTTGCTTACATCAGCCGTTTCTTTTAGAAAAAAAGAGAATAACTCACAGCATGAAGCCAAGAGCCCAGAAAGTGGACCTATGAGTGACAGAGAATCAATCATTCCCAAGGAGTAAGATTAGGTTCTAATCAAGAGGTTGGTTACAAGTATTGACACTTAGATTTCAGGATTACCATGGACTAGTGACTACTCTGTGCCTTTGTTTTGCCCCACATTTTGAATGGAAGTATATGTTCAGGTTCTCTTGTCTTCTCATTGTATGCTGGGTATGTGGGATACGTAGGGATGAAAACTTGTTGCTTAATTCTAAGATTTTTAGTTTGAAAGTAATTATGCCTAAGGAGGCTGAACCACATTTGGACCTGATTTAGATGATGAGTTCTTGAACTTACTATGAAATTTTTGGGGGTCCTGGAAGGGGAAAAGTGTACTTTACATGGGTGGGGAGTATAAATAATTTGTGGACCAAAGGTAGACTCTGAGAAAATAAGATGACTGTATATTCTCCATTTAGAGGTAAAATTTATTTCCCTGTTCCTTGAATCTGGGTTGGCCCTGTGACTGCTCAACCAACAGCAGGTGGCAGAAGTAATTCGGAGCTAGTTACAGATTTAAGACTTAAGAAAATCTTGGTTTCTTTCACTTTTGCACTTTTGGAGACTTCTGAGCTTCCCTTTAAGGAGTCTAATTACACTGCAGGAGCAAATATATTGACAATCCATGAACAGTAGAAAGGGCCTGAGAATACATTGAGACAGGAGAAACCCAGCTGTTGTATCACCCCAGTTTTCCGGATGATTCTAGCTCCAGCTGCAATTTGAGGGCAACTGAATGAGCAACTTCAAGAAAGGTCAGTGTAAGAACTTTCCAGTTAAGTCAAATAAACCCACAGAGCTGTGAGAGAAAAAATGGTGGTGGTTTTAAACCACTAAGGTTTGGGTGGCTTATTACATGGCAGTAAATAACTAGAACCATAACCATTATTATTTAACATTATTTTAAAAATTCTTGCCAATGCAAATGGTCAAGAGAAAGATATAATAAATATCAAATGACTGAAAAATTCAAGAGAAGTGATAAATATTGGTGAGTTGTTTTCAAAATTAATATACAAAAATCATTAGCTTTTTTATTTTAAAACAACCATTTAGAAATACAATAGAAGAACAATGCCATTTACTGAAGTAATTAAAATGTAAAATATATAGAAATCAGCTTAATGAGAAATTCAAAATTTTTCTATGAGGAAATTTTAGTACTGTTTCAAAATATGTTTGAAGACAATATGTTTAATGTATGCCTTGTTCTTGTATAAAATACACAATATTTTTAGAATTTCAATTCTTCATATAGTAATCAATAAGTGGAATGCGGTACATATAAAAATACTAGCACAATTTTTCTCAAGTGTGATAAAACTAGACTATATTCATCTGGAAGAGCAACCATGAGAAAATACCAAGGGAAAGGACTCAAAGTAATATTTATGAGGGGAACTAGAGCTATCACATATAAAACACAGCATACACCTATAGTATTAAGTTTTGTGTTGTCAAGGGAAAGGGTAAACAATGAAAGACTGAAATTTATAAAAAGATATGGTTTATAGTAAATGTGGGAAATGTTGATTTTTTTAGTACCCATCACTGGGGCAACTGGCTAACGCAGAAAATCTATGTTTCCTTCTTCTCTCCTTATGCTAAAATAAATTCCAGGTGTTTCAGATTTAAATATAAATAAGAAACCATAAATGTGTCAAAGAAATAGAAGTTTTGTTCAAAAATTTCAAATGAAAAATTTCAATTCCAAATGAAATAGACAGCTGAGGCAAGAGTTTGGTAAAATCTTCTAAAATTAAAATTCACATAATCTTCAATTCAACAATTCAGTGTTTAGGCATTTATTCTACAATAATAGTCATATAAGTAGGCAAAGTATCATTAAGTTTTATATATTGCAAAAATATTATAGAATATTCATTATACCACTGTTTTCAATAGGAACAAGTTCAAAATAATTTAAATATCCACCATTAGGGGGTTTATTAAATACATTTTTTTCATCTATATACTGGACTACTACAATATGGCTCCTTAAAATGGCATAATTTTCTGTAGTCAGATGAAGCTGTCCACGATATGTTTAAAAAAAGCACAGGAAATTATATAAAAAACACATGTAATGTACTAGGACAGGATTAATATATTTCAGGAAGGATTAATGAGCAACAGTTTAGCTTGTGGCACACTATTAGTCTGTGCATTACCCTTTTTGTGTTTTTATTTTGTTTTATTTTGAACTCTTTTATTTTTCTCTCCCAATATGGCTACCTTGCTGAACTTCATATTAACTTCATATTATAGTAGAATTATAATAAGTGTTCCTTTGCTGAGTGTTTTTGTGAAATAGTCTTTACAGACTAAAAGATTACTTGCATCATTTTTATGTTCTAAAAATGTTATCATACATTAAGTATGGACATCAATGAAGTCTCTGTTATCTTACATTTAGTTTCTATGTAGAAATTTTCTTCTTTCTTTCAAAATAGGATAAATTTTATTAATTGATTTTTATAATGTTAAACCATCCTTGTATTTATGAAATAAACTTTATTTGATGTGATTAATTTTATTTTAATACATTGAAAGGTTTGGTTGACTAATTATATTAAGAATTTTTAAAAACTATTTTTAGTTGAAGTATAGTTGATTTACAATATTATACAAATTTTTAAAAACGTTTTGTAGTTGAAGTATAGTTGATTTACAATGTTATACAAATTTTTAAAAACGTTTTGTAGTTGAAGTATAGTTGATTTACAATGTTATACAAATTTCAGGTGTGCAACAGAGTGATTCACAATTTTTAAAGATTGTACTCCATATTTAGTTATTACAAAACATTGGTTATATTCCATGTATTGTACAATATCCTTGTGACTCTATTTCATACATAGTATTTTGTACCTCTTAATCTCCTACTCCTATTGTGCCCCTCCCCCTTCCCCTCTCCCCAGTGGTAACCACTAGTTTGTTCTCTATATCCATGAGGCTGATTCTTTGCAATTTTTGCAAACTTGTTTATAAGAAAAAGTGTTTTTCATTTATTTAACTATTTTTTATCAAACTTTGGTATCAAGGCTATACCAGCCTCTCATAAAAGAACTCTGTTTTCTGCAAAAAATTATATATATATGAAAAATTACTTGTGTTTTGAAAGTTTAGTAAAACTTTCTTATAAAATTGTCTTGTTCTTATTTTGTTTGTCAAGCAGTTGGTATGATGTGGGCACATGCTATTTAGCACTTCAGTATCTTTACATGTTACTTATCTATTCCAATTTTTAATATTCTAGCTGTGTCAATATGTAGAAATATTAATCTTTATTCTCACTTTCAAACTTTTAGAGTATTTTTCATTATATTCCCCAAACATCTATTTTTCTATCTCTGTGTCTCTCTATCTCTCTGCCTACCTGTTCATTCATCCATCCAAACACACACCTTTTATTATTTTCTTTAATCAACATCTTTTTTGTTTTTTGAAAACATCAAAAGCATAATTTGAATTATCACACGAAATTATAATATTTTTATTTTTTATTATAAGTACATTTTTACTTTACTTAAAAATGTATGTTATGCTTCATACAAAAGGTATGCTCCATATAAGGTGCTTTAAAGTGCTTTGGACATCGACTATTTTCTAATGGCTTCTTCATATATTTGTAGGTGCACTTTCATGGGAAAAGTTGTGACTTAAGAATTTGACATACATTATAATGAACATTATTCCTTCATCCATATGCAGTTGATGCATATTCATTTTCCTTCATACTTGTGTAAGAGTATTAGTCAAGTTGGTAATTCATATGACCTTGAACACTGAATTAAAAATATGCATATGTCAAAATACACTACACTGTTAATCTCCATGTCATTATTTTTTATTATTATTATTATTTTTGTGGTACGCGGGCCTCTCACTGTTGTGGCCTCTCCCGTTGCGGAGCACAGGCTCTGGACGCGCAGGCTCAGCGGCCATGGCTCACAGGCCCAGCCGCTCCGGCGCATGTGGGATCTTTCCGGACCGGGGCACAAACCCGTGTCCCCTGCATCGGCAGGCGGACTCTCAACCACCAGGGAAGCCCTCCATGTCATTATTTAGTTCTCATTGTCCTCATTGGACACAAACTGAGTGACTCATATGGTGAATTTTCAATTAGTCAGAGCTAAGGCACTATAAGCAATGGCCATTTTGACATCAGGAGCGTTACTTTTTAAAAGATTCTTTGAAAATATTCATAATGCAAGTTTCTAATCAATTCTTAACAAATAAGAAACAAAATTATTATATTCATAGTTTTTAAGTGAAAAAATAAGTATTAATTGATCTGAGAAAACGCTGGGCTTCTCATTGATACAAAAGATGACAGGTATTAAAGCTATACAGATATGTTAATAAATCACTGCCTTAAATAGTTATATGCAAAAATATAATTATACACTAAATAATTTGTTCAAAGAAAAATTTATGTAAAAAAGGAATATATAATACTAGGAGACAAATATGCAAATACTTATATACTTTGAAAATCAGTTTAAAATACTCACTGGATTGAGCAATAAAATAAAATTCTTTTATTGGAAGTTAATTTTGATTAGTACTATTATTATTTTTGCAACAAACCATTTTAATATTCCCTTCACAGATAGCAGTGACTTCTCTTCGGCTTTGAAAAGACTTAAGATGTTTTCACCTATCCAAGCCCTTCTCTTGTTTTCAGGGGTTCAGTCTTTGGCTAGTGATTGACTGAATTATGACTGATTGTCTGACAAAAAGTAAATAAATAAAATAATGAAATATTAGCCAGGCACCAGCAGAAGAAATAAGATTTCTCAAGTGAGGTATAATTTTTATTTCTTTTGGATATAACTGAGCCAGCGAAGTTGGATAAGTAGATATTTTAACTTATCTACTCAGACCATAAAATATTTATGTAATGGCAAAGATCTGAACTGATAACTTGATTCATGCATTTCCATAAATATTCTAACATGGGAGATGAAATAGACTCAATAGGAGACTCGGTTTTAATTTAATTGGAAATTTAATTTTTAAATTGAAAAACTCAAGGGAAAGTTTGTTATATTAAAAGAGAGTAATTCTTCGATAAAATACTGTACTTTGGAGACTCAAACCTTATATCAGCTTGCTCTCAAGGATCTTATGTGATACTCATGAATCTATAGTATTCTATGAAATTGCTCACAGCAAGTAAACCTTAAGAGAAGGCAAGCATATGGAAAAATATATTAGAAAATAGTTGAATGATTTACTTTCTTAAAATGCTGTTAGGTGAATACAGCCATACAAAAGTAGCAACTGGCAATAGCAGTTCCATTTTTTAAAGTTTGTGGAGTCTACTATTAATAAGTGTACATTACATCTGGTGGCAAATTAAGTAGCCCTTTTAAAGTACTTTTGGAGATCCCCTTTGTACTAGCCTGCTGTAAAATTGTCTTATTTCATTCCTTTCTTTACTGAATGGTTTTAAAAAAATGTGGTTTTTCTATCCACAAAGCTAACTGAATCTGCCATAAGATCCTATGCATGATAACCTGTAAGAAATCCTGGCCATGTCTAAAAATAAAAAGAATGACAGAATCGCTTTTCAGTAATATTGCCATTTAAATAACATTGGTGCTTTGATATATTTCTTTCTCTATCCAAAAATAACTGGATACAAACTCACTCTTACCAGCACATCTCTAGTCTTTGAAAATTAGAAGCAGTGGTCCACTAGATCCCGGTTTCCAAATAGAAAAGTAACAGTTTTATTCAAGTAACATAGTCTAAAATTAGCACACTAATAATTATTACATGGCATAACTTCATAAGAGAGATATTCGTAAGCATGTTTTAACACAACAGCCCTTGATGGTTTTAGAAGTGCTAACATCTCTAAAATACATGTTAAAATTGATTTGGTTTGTACAAATGCTCATTTTACACCACCTGGAAAATCTTCCATGTTATGAACTGGGCCAGGAAAATATGCTGTAACTATTGATATCATTAGACATGTAGATACAATTCAGAATTAATCTCTCTGGTATTCTCACAAAGGTAAATATTAATGGCAACAATAAATTCATAAATTGATGTCATTTTTAATCATTCATAGGTCACTAAACACTTAAATCTGCAAATCGAAATCAGCTAAATAAATGAATAAATGCCTACATTTCTTCAAGCTTTCCAGAGGAGGTCCAGATTAACTATTTATGGATGCTTGACAGTTTTCAATGCTGAATGCTTTTCTTCATATTGTCCTATAACAAAAAAAAGAAAAGAAAAAGTAAAGAAAGAAATTCTATGTAAAAGAGAATGTGTGAGATTTTATTAGTGTTTAACTGTTCCTGAGATGAACTGTGTGATGGTTAAATTTATGTGTCAGCTTGGCTGGGCCACAGTGGTCAGGTATGCAGTCAAACATTCTGGATGTTTCTGTGAGGATGTTTTCAGATGAGATTAACATTTAAATCAGTGGACTCTGAGTAAAGCAGATTCTACTCCATAATGTGGGTAGATCTCATCCAAACAGCTGAAGGCCTAAATAAAACAAAGATTGACCTACCCTGAACAAGAGGGAATTCTCCTAGAAGCCAGCCTTCAGATTTGAACTGAAGAAGGCATATAGTGAAAAGCTGATCTGTCTAGTTTCTTCTCTCCTTCCCATAAATATCATTCTTTTTAGGTCTATGTATTGTATGAAAAAATTTTTTGAATTTATTGGCAAATGTAAATATGGATTCTTGTGTATTTTTATTTATTAATTTTTTACAATATCATACTAGTTAACAATGAATCTGTACTTTAGAGAGATTTTCTTAATACCACATACAGTGTACCTTCCTTCTTTTCCTACAGCTGCCTTATGTTATATGGTTGTAATATACATTGTATATTCTTTCTCTTATTGTTGAATGTTTAGTATGTCTCCACGTCTGCTATTACAAATAAGGCTAGAATTCTGCAGTATCTATAGCATAAAAAATTCTGATTTCTGTTTCAAAGAGTATTTTCATTTAAAATTTTTGTGGATATGGTCAAGTTGGCCTCCCTAGGGATGATGGTGATTTACCCTCAGTATCAGATGAGGGCGCCTATTTTCCCACACACTCACCAACAGAGTATGTTATCACATTTTTGGATTGTTGCCATGTGATGCCTCACTGAATCTTTTATAGATAGTAGGTGCTCAATAGTGCTTTTTGGACTAAATTGAGATATATCTGTTAAGATTTTCTGGACAGGCTCCTATTGGATTATTAACTTTAAGTTTCTTATATATACTTCAATAAGTGAAGAGTAACAGGGAGTGAAGATAATAACAAAATGTGGGGATTAATGGGGAAGACAGATTATTTCAGTTCCAGATTGTTCTGATAATAGAAACACCCTAAATAGACTGGCTCATTTTTTATTATCTAAATTTAAAGAAAGCAAAATCAGGAATGGCTTTAATCCATTTTATTCTGACCAATAGCAGCAATGGAAATATTATAGATGTGGGGACAGAAAGACCTGGCTTTGTTTCTGAGCAAACTAATTTACCAAATAATAACAATTAATATTTGTAAATGTGTATTAAGTTCTTTACAATTTTTATCTTATGTATCTTTACAATTACCATATAAGGTAAGTGATATTATTAAATCCATTTTGCAGATGTAGAAACTGACTCTTAGAGTAATTTAATCACTTAGCTTTCACAAATACTAAAACTATATTTCTGTTTCCTTCCTATTTCAGGAAAGCTAAAACATTCAACCTCTCATAATTTATTATCTAGCTATTACAGTTGTTGCATTTTTTTCTTCCTATGACACATGATATTTTACAAGATTTTGATTGAATGCCAGCCTTATTTGATAGCATATATGCCCAACAGTTGCCTAGTTTCCATTTGGTAAATCTAAAGAGAAATGCAGTTATGGAGCTAAACCCACCTTCATTTACATTACTTCAACAGGTAGAATAAATCATGTGTTTTAAATTTCCTCTTTTTTAAAAAGGAAAAATGATCTGGCAGGTGATATGGATTTTCATTTCTTTTGAGTATGTGTGTGTTCACTGAGAGATAATTATATTTTCATCTGATCCTTTCCAATATAACTGTTCTTACCCTATAATATACTATGCTTGTCTATTATTTATTTTGTGGTAATTTAATATAAGTTGTTAATATGTCGTAGTCTGGGAAGATTCCCAAAACTTCAGGTTTCATATCTAGCAACGGCACTGACTTAATATGTAACTCACTCATTTTTTTATGTTCTCGAGTTTTTCTATTCAAAAGATACAATATTGATCAAACAGGAACTGTAAGAACTAAACACTTCCACCGTACTTTTAGAAATATTTATAGAACTGTTTATTTTGAAAAATATGTCCTTTTGTTATAATTTGTTACATGTATAGAGATCATATAAAAGAAAATACATTGACTAGTTTGTTCTGTGAACAATCTCTTTATATCATTAGCTCATAGATTTAACATATAAAAATAATAATTTTGAGGTAGTTGACAAAGTCTACCTGAATTTTGCAAATAATAGAAATCAAAATAATATTGAATGTAACTGGAATACACAGAGAAAAATATATTAAGAATAGGAGTTTGGTTTAAAATATTACATTTCACAAAAGTTCCTCTCAATCTTTTAAGAATTTTCTACCCACTTGCATTTGGGAGTATGGGATACAATCCACACTTTTAAAAGAATGGGAGGATTGCCTTCTATTTGTATGCTGTTACAACTGTGATTAAAGCCACTTCTGAAAAGCTATAAGTTCTGGTATAAATCACACTCTTTCCCCCGATCTTTATTATTATTATACTAGTAAAATAAGTTGTTTTTTTTTTTAAAGTCCAGTGTAGTCTTGAAGGAAAAAGAAAAGGAAGAGTTTTCATCAAGCCAGCCTTCCTCCTAAGAGGTCTTTAAGAAAGATGGCAGGAGTCAGGACTCTTCTTCTGATCCCCTGCAGCGTGGAGGAGCCCTCCTCCAAAGGTGTCTGTTTTCACTTGCTATTCCCAAAGAGTAGTTCCAACTGCCTTGGCACTTCTAGTTTATCTTCATGTTACCTGCTGTAAATAATAAGAAGTCACTGATATTCTGGTAAGCCTATGAGAGACTTTTATGAATATTTATAAGACAATGGGACAAAACATTCTATAAAATTGTAGGTGGATGGACCTAGAGTCCGTCATACAGAGTGAAGTAAGTCAGAAAGAGAAAAACAAATACCGTATGCTAACACATATATATGGAATCTAAGAAAAAAAAAAAAGGTCGTGAAGAAACTAGGGGGAAGACAGGAATAAAGACACAGACCTACTAGAGAATGGATTTGAGGATATGGGGAGGGGGAAGGGTAAGCTGGGATAAAGTGAGAGAGTGGCATGGACATATATACACTACCAAATGTAAGGTAGATAGCTAGTGGGAAGCAGCGGCATAGCACAGGGAGATCAGCTCGGTGCTTTGTGACCGCCTAGAGGGGTGGGATAGGGAGGGTGGGAAGGAGGGAGACGCAAGAGGGAGGAGATATGGGAACATATGTATATGTATAACTGATTCACTTTGTTATAAAGCAGAAACTAATACACCATTGTAAAGCAATTATACTCCAGTAAAGATGTTAAAAAAAATTGTATGTCAGTTTTAAAAATCATTTTGCAAAATTATTGTAGGTCCTGAGATTCCATAAGACTTTCAGATTCTGTAGGAATTTAAAATAGCAAGATTGATTTTCCATAAATTCATTTGTAGTAAATTAATTCTGTTTTCATGGTTGTAGTTAATATCATTCTTCAACAGAAGTCAAAACATCCTCATGCTCTCATCATATGTGCTTCCATGGATACTGATGCTGTTAGCATTCTGGATCTTTAAAGAAATCCTCTATCCATTTCTTCATAGAAAAGGAAGAATCTTTGTATAAATTCAGGGTATCTGGTTATGTCTTACATATTGATTTTTTTTTAACTTAACCTATGTAGGAAGAGACGTAGTGCATTGTAAGAAAGGGGTCATATGAATCAAAAAACGAATGCTCATATAGTAAAAGTAATATAAAAAAAGCTAAGCTAAATAAAAGCAAAACTACATTTTAATATCCCCAAAGGGACACTACAAGCTTCTCAAATGTACATTAAAATTATCTACTAAACATAATTGCGCTGAGGAATTTCTGACTGAATCTTTCTTTTGTTCTTTCTTTTTTCCTTTCTTTGTTTTGTTTCTGTTTTAAATAAGAATGTACTTTCAGGTCAGATTCATTTTTGTGAGGCCTAGGCTGATAAAGTTTTGTGCAGTGGGCATTATTAATGGGTAAAAATATAAAATACCTCTCTTGCAAATTTCCAAACCCATGTGACCATGTGAATACCTTGCTAGGACTCTCCTAATCTAGGAAGGGGCTCAGGACAGTGGGAGGCTGTGAAGTTTCAACAACTTTAGCTTCTCTGTAAATCTGTGTTTGTGTGTTGTTAGAAGATCCTTAGGTCATTAATAAAGGAAGCCCTTTTTCTAACTGGCCACTAGAAGAGAATACCAAGCCACACACCCACTGGCAGAGGATATCAGGACTCATTTCCCTAGATTTGCCAACCTGCTTATACTCACAGCTTTAAATCTTTAATAATTTGGTAGTTGAAAAGGAATATCTCATTGCCTAACTGGTACCATATTGGGGCTTAGATGGTTACTGCTGGTAGAGATTAGGCACTGAGCTTAGTGCCAGCCAGGTCAGTTTTGGTTAGGGAAGTCCATGTTTTGACACCATGGTCCCATAGCCACTTTTCTTCGTGTGTTAATTGAGCAAATGCTGGGATGGCTGGGGAAAGAGGCTGGCAGATATCCATGGAGCTTGTCATTTTTCTACCTGATTACTAAAAACCTTCCTCTGAGGTAGATGCCATTTACAACATAGACACAAATATATTCATAGTTTTTGTCCATTGAGAGTTCCATCCACATATGCTTTCCCCAGACTTTTTTGTCACCAAAATTCTGTTTCTTTCAAGTCTTAGATCATCCAGCCAAACAGTTAATAACTACTAACGAATCAATGTAGAACTCTACTTCTGACCATCTCTAACCTCAGACAAAATGATCAACAAAATGTTATCAACAAAACACTTGTTGGAACCAGGGAGGGTGACTGGTAATAAAACTGGCTGGAGAGTGAGAATCACTGGGATTCTGGTCTACATATTGCTGGCAGCTATGACACAGGGGCAAGAAAAGACGAGGCGCACCAGATGCAAAAAGAGAAGACCCTTCCTCCTTCAGTGACCCTCCACTTCCTTCTAGTGAAGCACTGGGCCAGATTGCAAAGGAGAAATGTTTCCAGAGTACAGTTCAAGCTTCACACAGCAGAAAAATGAACTGTATGTGTAGAGCTGAGTAACAATTAATTGATACCTGGCACATGTATATAATCTCATTTAATCCTCATAACCTAACTGAATACTTGTCAATATTATTTTATTTATTTATTTATTATTTTTTTGCAGTATGTGGGCCTCTCACTGTTGTGGCCTCTCCCGTTGTGGAGCGCAGGCTCCGGACGTGCAGGCTCAGTGGCCATGGCTCACAGGCCCAGCCACTCCGCGGCATGTGGGATCTTCCCGGACCGGGGCACGAACCTGTGTCCCCTGCATCAGCAGGCGGATTCTCAACCACTGCGCCACCAGGGAAGCCCTCAATATTATTTTTTGAAGTCTAAATTGACTTTCTATGGTAACTGAAAAATGATAGAAGTATTCACAAAGTAAAGATATTAGTTGATTCTATAAAAACATAAAAACCTGTAGATTGAAAAAAAGAATGAAAACAAAGACAGTAGATGTGGAACACGGATCAGGTGCAATCACTGCAAAGGAGAGGTTAAATTTATGTATCAAATAAAATATTGTATTCATTTAGAAAATAAATTAATGCCTCAATATGTAAATGAGCATAATTCATAACTAGAAAATTGACAATTGGAAATAAAATTTATAAGATGGCATAGCTGAAAATATTAACTTAAACAATAGTAAAGTACCATATTTTGCCTGTGTAACTGGACTAACTGGTCATCTGTCCCTTCACTGCCCCATCCCTCTACCACACATTGTCAAACTGGAAACTATCACCAACACAAAAAGTTGAGAGTCCTTACTAGGATTTGCAAAGTAGAGTCTTTCTCGTAAAAAAAGAGCAAACTGTGAAAGGTTATAGACTGCTTTTATTTTTTTCTAGTGGCCCTCAAAAAGTAGCAGAAATCCAAAAACATTCTGGCATAAGAATAGGACTCATTGATGACACTAGAAAGGAATGCATCTTGCTAATTACAAAACAGTTAAAAGTAGTATTTATTTCTTGGTATGAGATTAGTCTTTCAATTTACTTGGATTGATATCTACAGTTTATGTATGCAGATATATTTAATCCAATAGGTACAACACTTACAGACACAGTCTTGTCTTGTATGCAGTTCTTAAAGGCAGGATTATTGCGGAAGAAATCAATCTGACCTAGAATATTCCACCATTCTCCCTAAAATTTGGAGACTTGGGGTGCCAGAATGTTTCCATCTCCTTGCTGAGTCTTCCTCAGCACAAATTTCCAAGAGTTTGATAGAATTTATATGTCAGTGTTTATTGTCTAATAGCTTCATTCTCCTCTACTGGCTTTCACATTCTTAAAAAACAATATTAACTAATGGGTTTAGACATTAAGATTGAGAAGCCCCTGAGCAGGTGAGACCTAAAAGATGGGAATGGGGAATTCAGAAGACTGAGTGTTAAAGGGGAAAGAGAAAGCAGAGGTTTGCTGGATGGAGGCTGAGAACAGAGACTAATGGATTTTTTAAAAAAGAAAAATTTGGGGTTTTGTTAGTAAATTCCCTTTTCCAGCTCCCTTATAGAATGCGAGGTAAAACTCTATCAACTGTGACTCTTCTTACAAAGTGAAGCTTTGTTTGGGAGGAGCTGGAACATTAAGGACACTACCTGTGTATGGGTTACACCAAATAAAAGATTTTTAATTTTTATAAACAGAAAATTGGTCCCAAGTCCCATACCAAAGTGTTGGGAAAATATATACAGTTCATCTGTTTTCAGATGCTCTAAAATTTTAAGTTTGCTTGGGTGTTCCTTTGGCTTGATCTACTGCTCCTGCCCCTGAGGCCCTGGGCGAAGGTGAAAGAGAAGAAAAGAAAAAAGAAAAAGTGAAAGAAACAAGGACAAGGAGAGGAGAGAAAGAAAGGAAATGAATGAATGAGATCAAAAGTCCAACATTCATGTTGAGAAAAAGTATAAAAAAGAGAAAAGTAAGAACCAAAATAATTCATTGTTTATAATGTCAGTATGAGACATCTATTTTTAAATGTGGATTAACCTTTTAAGTCAGGCATCACTCTCAATACGTATCCATGGGCATGCATGCCTATTATTGGAAGGATATGGTCCTGATAATTTGCAAAAGGTGAGTGTGAAGGTTATGCCTTTGAGTGACAGTTGCAAATTGGTTTGTCTACAGTAATACCATCTCTGAGTAAAAGGCAGCTAGCAGCTGTCCTTCCCCACTCTGCCTGTTCCATTAGTGTCACTGGCCTCCCCAGGGTTTTATAACCTCTTACCTTGTGTGTTTATGGATACAATTTTATTTCTTCAGTTACATTTTTAGAACCAACTGTTCATGTTTTTTTAGTTGCTTGTCTCTTCCTCCTGAAAATTCTCAGAAAGCTTTGATATTAAATCCATAGTAAGGAATACAGCTATATAATTACTAGATTTGATTAATTAAATATCAAGAGCACTCAGATAGTGACCTAAAAGAGAAAACATCCATTTAACTCTCCATGGCCTAATTTTCACTAAATTTAAAACTAGTTTAGGTATTTACAAACCACATTATTAATAATTTGAAATAATATATTTATCTTCAAATTATTTTTCAAGCCTTTTACAAGTAACAACAAATCGTTTTTGAATCTTTTTTAAAAAAAGGAATAAATTAATTATTGAGTTATGTACTATTTAATATAACTAAAAATATCAAGTTATTTAAATTGTGTTGAGATACAAAATGCTAACTCAAACATTACATATATTTAAAGAAACGTCCAGTTTTCATAGGTCAACTCTATTATTTTTTACATAATCTGCATAATTCTTGGGGGGTCAACATAACACACATTAAAAAAAAGCCTTGGGCTTCCCTGGTGGCGCAGTGGTTGAGAGTCCGCCTGTCGATGCAGGGAACACGTGTTCGTGCCCCGGTCCGGGAAGATCCCACATGCTGCGGAGCGGCTGGGTCGATAACCATGCCGCTGGGACTGTGCATCCGGAGCCTGTGCTCTGCAATGGGAGAGGCCACAACAGTGAGAGGCCCGCGTACCACACACACACAAAAAAAAGCCTGCTTGGCTTCTGTAGACCTGAATGTGGTGCTGCCTATGATTTCCAACTTAAGTCAAGTTACTTTACTCATTTTGGTCTTTGCAGCTTTACCTGCAAACTGGTGATAATGGCACATGTCTCACCGTGTTATTAAGAAAATTAAGTAAGGGGATAAAAAATCCTAGCATAACTTTAGGCACCTATTAAGTACTAAATTTTTTAAAAAGTTGAATATGACTTTTAAAATTATTATTTAGCAAATAATGTGAGAAAATTTTAGCATAGTGGAATTTTCACTACTTTAAGAAAATCTAGAAGTATTTTAGCCACAGGGATGTTAGAGTTAATAGACTGTGACATTAAATAAGTCACTTAATCATTCTATATCTTAATTTCCTCACTGGTAAAGTGAAGGAAAAAATAGTCTCTCCCTCATATGTTATAAGGAGAAAGGAGGTTTCTAACCATAAAATATATGGAGCAGGACCTGACATGTGCTTTATATAATTATATAAGATTTACATAAGGACTATGCTACATATACGCATTGTATAATTACATACACATTATATAAGGATTTGTTAAATGAATGAATGAATTAAATACAGTAGAGGTTACACTACTTTTTTAGTAAATCTATGGTATAAAGAAACTGTTCATCGATGTAAGCTTTTATGTTTTGTGTTTCTCGATTAAGAACTACTCTGCAAAACACACATCTCAATTACATACATTTATGATCTGACAGATAATGTTTATCTAGAGCAAGTGCAGTTTCTATACTAGAACCTCTATTTAAAGTATGATCCCATTGACATTATACAACTGATCAGGCCCCACCTCTGCACAACTGAATCAGAATTTACATTTCAACAGGTTTCCAGGCGTTTTGAATATACTGCTTTCAAGTATACTACATCACTGATAGTCCACATTCGTAAAAAAGGAATACAAGATTAGTGGGAATTCTTTAGCTGTCTAGTGGTTAGGGCTCTGCACTTCCACTGTAGAGGACCTGGCTTCCATCCCTGGTAATTCATAAGAGAGGGCCATCTATTTTCAGTTGGAAGAAAATTTTTGTTTAAACAGATAAAGCATACACAAATTAAAATCTTGTAATTTATAAGTAATTTCTTTTGACAAAAACATGATTTTTTTCAGTTTTTTTGTTTTTTCTCTGATTAGTGTAACAAAATCAATGTCTTTTATTATGACTGGTAGCCATTTTTAAAGTCTTTTTTCTTTGGATTGTTTTGTGTTCTATTTTGTTTTAGTGAAGAAGCATTAGGGAAAACATCTTTGGGATGGATCAACTTACTTTCATGTTTATGAGGTCATATATAATTGTAGGAATTGTAAGATTGAAGACCACTGGTAGAAAGAGCTGTCCAAAGGTGACTGAGTATTCTTTACAATAGAGCTTCTCGAAAGGAAAAAAATGATGGCAATATGTTAATAGGTTTGACAACACTCTTGCCAATATTAACCCAGAGGTCACTGGTCCTCCTAGGGATGGAGTCTCTTACTTGAGATTTGAAAGGAAGAAGTGTTCATGTTATTTGTCCATGGGAATCACATTATCCATTGGAATGCTTGTATTCTGAGCCTGTCAAAGCCTAGATATGTGGAGTCAGCCTAGCACTAGCACTTGACTATTCGAAAACATGTGGCATAATATTATGACAAATACCACCCACGTGCACACATGTAACCTATACTCCTCAGCAGCCATTGTAATGCAGGTCCTGTGCAATTTTGCGTAATGCTGCTGAGGGTTCCGTGAAGACATCTGTAACAAGTCTTGTTAATAACCTGACAGCTCCCTTGGATTTGAACATATCTCAGATACTTAGTGTTTTTAGTTTCTTTTTGACAATTTGATTTTAGGGACAATTCATATTTCAGGAGAAATTTTGGTATAGTACACTTTGTCTATTTAAAACCATGCCAGGCACCTTCAAATAATCAATTGTCACTTCTAGATGTTTGCAGCATGGTAACGTGCTTTCAGGTTGAAGTTTTCAGAGAAGCTTTCAGGTCTCAACTTGAACTCCTGTATAATATAGATAGGCTGTGGGGAGAGGGTCAGAGGGACTGAGGAAAAGACTAGCAATGAGCTACTCTGTATGCTCGCATAGAGTTAGTGTAGATTCTTCGGCACCCTCTCCCATCTCACCTTACTGCAAATGATCACATGCAGCCAAGAAAATACACAGAATCACATACACACACAACAAAACACTCAGGAAGATCAGGGGAGAGGTAGCAGAGAGTCTCAATGCTCCTAAGTTATCTAGTAATAATAATAATGATATACGTCTCATGTTGTATGTATATGTGTATGTTACATGTATGTGTACTATGTATAATGTTATAATTTTCTAATGTTATAAATATGAGAAAAGGCATTGAACTCACATAAGCCTGCATTTGAATTTTAACCCTTATACGATGCAACTATGAACACATGATTTACAGTTTTCTGAGCCTTAATTTCATTATCTTTCAAATGGTAATTCTACTAGATCTACTTCATGAGTCTAAAGAATGAAAAAATTGGATAATGCACACTTAAATGAGATTTGAGATGCAGATGCATTTGCTTAGATGATACTCTTTTTCTAAAGCACAAACCTCTTTAGCACAGACCAATCCTTCCTTTTTTTCTCATGATTTATATGGTGGCTCAGAACACCTTCATGCTTGTCAAGGAACAAAAATGGTGTTCTTTTTTAGGGTTGATTAAGATATACATACAATGTTTGGTGAACCGGTGTGTGGCTAAGAAGTTGGTAAAGAAATAAGTTTTTATATAATATGAAACACCCCCAACCTTCACAGCCACCAGAAATAATTCTCTCATAATGAGCTAGACTCAGCTAGAAGGCCAGTAGGTCAGAAGGATGTAAATGTTTCCGTTGCAGTTAAAAGGCTCACATTTGGATGTGGTCTGACCCATCCTGGTGTCACTATATGTCATCTGGTTTGACAGGGACTCTGGGTAAACCAGAAATTTCTCAGGTCAAGACTTCTTGCATAAGAGGTTTCTTTTCTTTAAATCTTGTGTACTATGAGGATCAAGTGTATTAATGGTCAGGGCTTTCCAGCCCATTGGCACTGGCAAATCTGTAGCTTGAATTACAGTCATGGTTGTGGATTTCCAGAAGTGTAGAACTTCTACTCAGCAGAATTTTAGCTCAGTAGAGAGGGCAATGACTTTCCCATGTTAATGTCAGGGCTAATTTATAAACACAACACACCTTGGATATTGCCAAAATATCTGTTGGGAACTTGGGAACTTGAAGGAGCATTTTTCATGCAGCTTGAGTTTCTGCGTGACAATGAACTTGTGGCATTAGATTTAATGGTTACTATGGCATTAATTGTATGGTTGTAAGCTAGTAAGAATTGAGAATATTTATATTTCTTGTATAATGTACCAAACATAATGCCTAGCATAGTAGTATTTAGTAAACTTGTTTATCATCAATGTTGATACTTTATCTTTCTAATATAATTAAGAGTAAAAACCTTCTTCAATTAAAAATAATTATACTAAATAATGTTCAATAATAATAAGCTATAGTATTAGAATTTAATAACTGCTGTGTTGTAAATACTAGTTGCAAAGAAAGGAACAGTGTGATGGTCATAAAAATGCGAAATAATATATTTTTTTCTCCTTGTTTATAGTTGATAAAGTGCTTTTACATACATAATGTTTCAATATTTTCAACAACCTTGAGTTAAGTATTACTTTCTACATTTTATATGTGAGACTCAGAATCATAGATAAGAAAATAGAAAAAAAATATTTAAAATAGTATATTAATCATACAGCAGGAAATATATGCATTTATGTACTTTCAAAATAAGTAAGGGTAAAAAGCATTACATCTAAAATTAAAAATATAAATTCATCTGATTTTTATTTCAATGTGGTCAACTTTTGTTTCTAAAAAACTGTCAGGTGTATAACATGATTTCACAGTGTTTTACACTGTTTCACTGGTATTTCAAATTAATTGCGCAGAAGCTGCTAAATGGTTGAAAAATTAGCTGAATTGTAACAACAGGTGAATATATATTCATAATTATCTAGCAGATTTTCATTGGGATCAAAGTTAAGTCTGGGGGGACCTTCAAGATGGCAGAGGAGTAAAATGCAGAGATCACCTTCCTCCCCACAAATACATCAAAAATACCTCGACATGTGGTACAACTCCTACAGAACACCTACTGAATGCTGGAAGAAGACTTCAGACTTCCCAAAAGGCAAGAAACTCCCCACATACCTGGGTAGGGCAAAAGAAAATAGAAAAAACAGAGACAAAATGATAGGGATGGGACCTGCACCAGTGGGAGGGAGCTGTGAAGGAGGAAAGGTTTCCACACACTAGGAAGCCCCTTTGTGGGCAGAAACTGCGGGTGCCGGAGTGGGGGAGAAGCTTCAGAGCCATGGAGGAGAGCGCAGCAACAGGGGTGCAGGGGACAAAGTGGAGAGATTCCCACACAGAGGATCGGTGCCGACCAGCACTCACCAGCCCAAGAGGCTTGTCTGCTCACCTGTTGGGACGGGCGGGGGCTGGGAGCTGAAGCTCGGGCTTCGGAGGTCAGATCCCAGGGAGAGGACTGGGGCTGGCAGTGTGAACACAGTCTGAGGGGATTAGTGCACCACGGCTAGCCGGGAGGGAGTCCAGAAAAAGTCTGGACCTGCCGAAGAGGCAAGAGACCATTGTTTTGGCGTGCACAAGCAGAGGGGATTCAAAACACCGCGTAAACAAGCTCCAGAGACAGGCAGGAACCGACTATCAGCGTGGACACCACAGATGGTCATGAAACTCTAAGGCTGCTGCTGCAGACACCAAGAAGCCTGTGTGCAAGCACAGGTCACTATCCACACCTCCCATCCCAGAAGCCTGTGCAGTCCACCACTGCCAGGGTCCCGTGATCCAGGGACAAGTTCCCCGGGAGAATGCACAGCGCGCCTCAGGCTGTTGCAACGTCACGCCAGCCTCTGCCGCCACAGGCTCACCCTGCATCCATACATCCCCCTCCCTCCGGCCTGAGTGAGCCAGAGCCCCCAAATCAGCTGCTCCTCTAACCCTGTCCTGTCCGAGCGAAGAACAGACGCACTCAGGCAACCTACACATAGAGGCGAGGCCAAAACCAAAGCTGAACCCTGGGAGCTGTGCAAGAAAAGAAAGGGAAATCTCTCCCAGCAGCCTCAGGAGCGGTGGATTAAATCTCCACAATCAACTTGATGTACCCTGTATCTGTGGAATACCTGAATAGACAACGAATCATCCGAAAATAGAGGCAGTGGACTTTGCAAGCAAATGTAGACTTCGGTTTTGCTTTCTGCATCTAATTTGTTTCTGGTTTTATGTTTATCTTAGTGTAGTATTTAGAGCTTATTTTTATTGGTAGATTTGTTTACTGATTTGGTTGCTCTCTTCCTTTTTCTTTTATATATATATATATTTTTTTTTTCCTTTTTCTCTTTCTGTGAGCATGTATGTGTATGCTTCTTTGTGTGATTTTGTCTGAATAGTTTGCTCTTATGATTTGTCCTAGGGTTCTATCTTTCCATTTGTTTTTTTTTTTCAGTATACTTTTTAGCGCTTGTTACCATTGGTGATTTTATTTCTTTGTTTGGTTGTTCTCTTCTTTCTTTCTTTTTTCTTATTACTCTTTAATTTTTTTATTTTAATAATTTTTTTCAAATGTTCATAACTTCATTTAATTTTATTTTTTTCCTTCTTTCTTTTCTTTTCTCCCTTTTCTTCTGAGCCATGGGGCTGACAGGGTCTTTGTGCTCCAGCCGGGTGTCAGGCCTGAGCCTCTGAGGTGGGAGAGCCAAGTTTGGACACTGAACCACCAGAGACCTCCTGGCCTCATGTAATATCAGTCAGCGAGAGCTCTCCCAGAGATCTCCATCTCAGTGCTAGGACCCAGCTCCACTCAACAACCAGCAAGCTCCAGTGCTGGACACCCCATGCCAAAAAACTAGCAAGACAGGAACACAACCCAAGCCATTAGCAGAGAGGCTGCCTAAAATCATAATAAGTTTACGGACACCTCAAAACACACCACTGTGTTTTATGGATGTGGTCCTGCCCACCAGAAAGACAAGACGAGGCCTCATCCACCAGAACAC
>NW_020174929.1:876982-933702 GCF_003031525.2 Neophocaena asiaeorientalis asiaeorientalis | reverse complement strand
ATAAAGTGCTTTTACATACATAATGTTTCAATATTTTCAACAACCTTGAGTTAAGTATTACTTTCTACATTTTATATGTGAGACTCAGAATCATAGATAAGAAAATAGAAAAAAAATATTTAAAATAGTATATTAATCATACAGCAGGAAATATATGCATTTATGTACTTTCAAAATAAGTAAGGGTAAAAAGCATTACATCTAAAATTAAAAATATAAATTCATCTGATTTTTATTTCAATGTGGTCAACTTTTGTTTCTAAAAAACTGTCAGGTGTATAACATGATTTCACAGTGTTTTACACTGTTTCACTGGTATTTCAAATTAATTGCGCAGAAGCTGCTAAATGGTTGAAAAATTAGCTGAATTGTAACAACAGGTGAATATATATTCATAATTATCTAGCAGATTTTCATTGGGATCAAAGTTAAGTCTGGGGGGACCTTCAAGATGGCAGAGGAGTAAAATGCAGAGATCACCTTCCTCCCCACAAATACATCAAAAATACCTCGACATGTGGTACAACTCCTACAGAACACCTACTGAATGCTGGAAGAAGACTTCAGACTTCCCAAAAGGCAAGAAACTCCCCACATACCTGGGTAGGGCAAAAGAAAATAGAAAAAACAGAGACAAAATGATAGGGATGGGACCTGCACCAGTGGGAGGGAGCTGTGAAGGAGGAAAGGTTTCCACACACTAGGAAGCCCCTTTGTGGGCAGAAACTGCGGGTGCCGGAGTGGGGGAGAAGCTTCAGAGCCATGGAGGAGAGCGCAGCAACAGGGGTGCAGGGGACAAAGTGGAGAGATTCCCACACAGAGGATCGGTGCCGACCAGCACTCACCAGCCCAAGAGGCTTGTCTGCTCACCTGTTGGGACGGGCGGGGGCTGGGAGCTGAAGCTCGGGCTTCGGAGGTCAGATCCCAGTGAGAGGACTGGGGCTGGCAGTGTGAACACAGTCTGAGGGGATTAGTGCACCACGGCTAGCCGGGAGGGAGTCCAGAAAAAGTCTGGACCTGCCGAAGAGGCAAGAGACCATTGTTTTGGCGTGCACAAGCAGAGGGGATTCAAAACACCGCGTAAACAAGCTCCAGAGACAGGCAGGAACCGACTATCAGCGTGGACACCACAGATGGTCATGAAACTCTAAGGCTGCTGCTGCAGACACCAAGAAGCCTGTGTGCAAGCACAGGTCACTATCCACACCTCCCATCCCAGAAGCCTGTGCAGTCCACCACTGCCAGGGTCCCGTGATCCAGGGACAAGTTCCCCGGGAGAATGCACAGCGCGCCTCAGGCTGTTGCAACGTCACGCCAGCCTCTGCCGCCACAGGCTCACCCTGCATCCATACATCCCCCTCCCTCCGGCCTGAGTGAGCCAGAGCCCCCAAATCAGCTGCTCCTCTAACCCTGTCCTGTCCGAGCGAAGAACAGACGCACTCAGGCAACCTACACATAGAGGCGAGGCCAAAACCAAAGCTGAACCCTGGGAGCTGTGCAAGAAAAGAAAGGGAAATCTCTCCCAGCAGCCTCAGGAGCGGTGGATTAAATCTCCACAATCAACTTGATGTACCCTGTATCTGTGGAATACCTGAATAGACAACGAATCATCCGAAAATAGAGGCAGTGGACTTTGCAAGCAAATGTAGACTTCGGTTTTGCTTTCTGCATCTAATTTGTTTCTGGTTTTATGTTTATCTTAGTGTAGTATTTAGAGCTTATTTTTATTGGTAGATTTGTTTACTGATTTGGTTGCTCTCTTCCTTTTTCTTTTATATATATATATATTTTTTTTTTCCTTTTTCTCTTTCTGTGAGCATGTATGTGTATGCTTCTTTGTGTGATTTTGTCTGAATAGTTTGCTCTTATGATTTGTCCTAGGGTTCTATCTTTCCATTTGTTTTTTTTTTTCAGTATACTTTTTAGCGCTTGTTACCATTGGTGATTTTATTTCTTTGTTTGGTTGTTCTCTTCTTTCTTTCTTTTTTCTTATTACTCTTTAATTTTTTTATTTTAATAATTTTTTTCAAATGTTCATAACTTCATTTAATTTTATTTTTTTCCTTCTTTCTTTTCTTTTCTCCCTTTTCTTCTGAGCCATGGGGCTGACAGGGTCTTTGTGCTCCAGCCGGGTGTCAGGCCTGAGCCTCTGAGGTGGGAGAGCCAAGTTTGGACACTGAACCACCAGAGACCTCCTGGCCTCATGTAATATCAGTCAGCGAGAGCTCTCCCAGAGATCTCCATCTCAGTGCTAGGACCCAGCTCCACTCAACAACCAGCAAGCTCCAGTGCTGGACACCCCATGCCAAAAAACTAGCAAGACAGGAACACAACCCAAGCCATTAGCAGAGAGGCTGCCTAAAATCATAATAAGTTTACGGACACCTCAAAACACACCACTGTGTTTTATGGATGTGGTCCTGCCCACCAGAAAGACAAGACGAGGCCTCATCCACCAGAACACAGGCACCAGTCCCCTTCACCAGGAAGCCTACACAAGCCACTGAACAAAACTTACTCATGGGGAGGCAGATACAAAAAACAACGGGTACTACAAACATGCAGCCCATGAAAAGGAGACCCCAAACACAGTAAATTAAGCAAAATGAGAATCCAGAGAAATATGCATCAGATGAAGGAGCAAGGTAAAAACCCACCAGACTAAACAAATGAAGAAGAAATAGGCAGTCTACCTGAAAAAGAATTCAGAGTAATGACAGTAAAGGACTATAAGCCAATAAAATGGACACACTTGTAGAAATGGACACATTCTTAGAAAAGCACAACCTTCTGAGACTGACTCAGGAAGAAATAGAAAATATAAACAGACCAATCACAAGCACTGAAATTGAGACTATGATTAAAAATCTTCCAACAAACGAAAGCACAGGACCAGATGGCTTCACAGGTGAATTCTAGCAAACATTTAGAGAAGAGCTAACACCTATCCTTTGCAAACTCCTCCAAAATATAGCAGAGGGAGGAACCCTCTCAAACTCATTCTATGAGGTCACCATCACCCTGATACCAAAACCAGACAAAGATGTCACAAAGAAAGAAAGCTACAGGCCAATATCTGATTAACGTAGATGTAAAAATCCTCAACAAAATACTAGCAAACAGAATCCAACAGCACATTAAAAGAATCAAACAACCTGATCAAGTGGGGTTGATCCCAGGAATGCAAGGATTCTTCAATACATGCAAACCAATCAATGTGAAAAACCATATTAACAAATTGAAGGATAAAAACCATATGATCATCTCAATAGATGCAGAAAAATATTTCGACAAAATTCAACACCTATTTATGATAAAAACCCTCCAGAAAGTAGGCATAGAGGGGACTTACCTCAACATAATAAAGGCCATATATGACACCCCCACAGCCAACATCGTCCTCAATGGTGAAAAACTGAAAACATTTCCACGAAGATCAGGAACAAGACAAGGTTGCCCACTCTCACCACTCTTATTCAACATACTTTTGGAAGTTTTAGCCACAGCAATCAGAGAAGAAAAAGAAATAAAAGGAATCCAAAATGGAAAAGAAGAAAAAGAGCTGTCACTGTTTGCAGATGACATGATATTATACATAGAAAATCCTAAAGACACTACCAGAAAAATACTAGAGCTAATCAATGAATTTGATAAAGTAGCAGGATAAAAAATTAATGAACAGAAAACTCTTACATTCCTATGCACTAATGATGAAAAATCTGAAAGAGAAATTGAGGAAACATGCATATTTACCATTGAAACAAAAACAATAAAATACATAGGAATAAACCTACCTAAGGAAACAAAAGAACTGTATGCAGAAAACTATAAGACACTGATGAAAGAAATTAAAGATGATACAAACAGATGGAGAGATATACCATGTTCTTGGATTAGAAGAATCAACATTGTGAAAATGACTATACTACCAAAGCATTCTACAGATTCAATGCAACCCCTATCAAACTACCAAAAGCATTTTTCACTGAACTAGAACAAAAAAAATTCACAATTTTTATGTAAACACAAAAGACCCTGAACAGCCAAAGCAATCTTGAGAAAGAAAAATGGAGCTGGAGGAATCAGGCTCCCGGACTTCAGACTATACTACAAAGCTACAGTAGTCAAGACAGTATGGTGCTGGCACAAAAAGAGAAATATAGATCAATGGAACAGGATAGCAAGCCCAGAGATAAACCCACACACATATGGTCACATTATTATTATGTTTGTATTGGTGATACGCGGGCCTCTCACTGCTGCGGCCTCTCCCACTGTGGAGCACAGGCCCCAGACATGCAGGCCCAGCGGCCACGGCTCACGGGCCCAGCCGCTCTGCGGCACGCAGGATCCTCCCAGACTGGGGCACGAACCCGTGTCCCCCGCAATGGCAGGTGGACTCTGAACCACTGCACCACCAGGGAAGCCCCACCTTATTTTTGATAAAGGAGGCAAGAATATAGAATGGAGAAAAAACGCCATCTTCAATAAGTGGTGCTGGGAAAACTGGACAGGTACATGTAAAAGAATGAAATTAGAACACTTCTTAATGCCATACACAAAAATAAGCTCAAAATTGATTAAAGACCTAAATGTAAGGCCAGCCACTATAAAACTCTTAGAGGAAAATATAGGCAGCACTCTCTGACATAAATCACAACAACATCCTTTTGACCCACTTCCTAGAGTAAGGGAAATAAAAATAAAAAAACAAATGGGACCTAATGAAACTTAAAAGCTTTTGCACAGCAAGGGAAATCATAAACAAGATGAAAAGACATCCCTCAGATTGCGAGAAAATATTTGCAAATGAAGCAACTGACAGAGGATTAACCTCCAAAATTCACAAGCAGCTCATGCAGCTCAATATCAAAACAACAAATAACCCAATCCATAAATGGGCAGAAGATCTAAATAGACATTTGTCCAAAGAAGATATACAGATTGCCAACAAGCACACGAAAAGATGCTCAACATCACTAGTCATTAGAGAATTGCAAATCAAAACTACAATGTGGTATCACCTCACACTTGTCAGAATGGCCGTCATTAAAAAATCCACAAAAAATAAATGCTGGAGAGGGTGTGGAGAAAAGGGAACCCTCTTGTACTGTTGGCGGGAATGTAAATTGATATAGCCACTATGGAGAACAGTATGGAGGTTCCTTAAAAAACTAAAAATAGAACTACCATACGACCCAGCAATCCCACTACTGGGCATATACCCTGAGAAAACCATAATTTAAAAAGAGTCATGTACCACAATGTTCACTGCAGCTCCATTTACAATAGCCAGGACATGGAAGCAACCCAAGTGTCCATCGACAGATGAATGGATAAAGAAGATGTGGCACATATATACAATGGATTATTACCCAGCCATAAAAAGAAATGAAATTGAGTTACTTGTAGTGGGGTGGATGGGCCTAGAGTCTGTCATACAGAGTGAAGTAAGTCAGAAAGAGAAAAACAAATACCGCATGCTAACACAAATATGTGGAATCTAAAAAAAAAAAATGGTTATGTAGAACCTAGGGGCGGGACAGGAATAATAACGCAGATGTAGAGAATGGACTTGAGGACACAGGGAGGGGAAAGGGAAAGCTGGCACGAAGTAAAAGAGTGGCATGGACATATTTACACTGCCAAATGTTAAACCGATAGCTAGTGGCAAGCCGTTGCGTAACACAGGGAGATCAGCTTGGTGCTTTGTGACCACCTAGAGGGGTGGGATAGGGAGGGTGGGAGGGAGGGAGACACAAGAGGGAAGAGATACGGGGATATATGTATTTGTATAGCCGTTTCACTTTGTTATAAAGCAGAAACTAACACACAATTGTAAAGCAAGTATGCTCCAATAAAGATGTTAAAAAAAAAAAAAAGTCATGTACCACAATGTTCATTGCAGCTCTATTTACAATAGCCAGGACATGGAAGCAACCTAAGTGTCCATTGACAGATGAATGGATAAAGAAGATGTGCCACATATATACAATAGAATATTACTCAGCCATAAAAAGAAACGAAATTGAGTTATTTGTAGTAAGTTGGATGGACCTCGAGAGTGTCATACAGAGTGAAGTAAGTCAGAAATAGAAAAACAAATACCATATGCTAACACATATACGTGGAATCTGAAAAAAAATATTGTTCTGAAGAACCTAGGGGCAGGACAGGAAGAAAGTCACAGACCTAGAGAATGGACTTGAGGACACCGGGAGGGGGAAGGGTAAACTGGGACAAAGTGAGAGAGTGGCACGGACATATATACACTACCAAATGTAAAATAGCTAGTGACAAGCAGCCGCATAGCACAGGGAGATCAGCTTCATGCTTTGTGACCGCCTAGAGAAGTGGGATAGGGAAGGTGTGAGGGAGACACAAGAGGGAGGGGATATGGGGATATATGTATATGTATAGCTGATTCCCTTTTTTATACAGCAGAAACTAATGCACCATTGTAAACCAATTATACTCCAATAAAGATGTTAAAAAAAACTTAAGTCTGATCTTCCTTAATAGCTTCATAAATAAGGAAACAAATATAACCAGGACTTCTCAACTGGAAGGTGGTGCTAAATCTAGTCAGGTCCTAAAGAAATATAGATAGATAGGAATTTACTCTAGGGAAACAGTAAAATGACCTATAATCGAATACGCATTAGTGTACTTGAAAAATAAAATGAAATGAAGGCCAAACAAATATTTAGTGGAATAGTGTATAGAAGTTTTCCAATGTAAAGCAACATAAATATGTGTTTGTAAAGTATGGTAGAAACAAAACCGAGCTGGTATAACAATCTTCCTGCAAATAAGACCCTTTCAGCACATCTACATGCTTCATGTGTGTAAATAGACACCTATTAATTGTGATGGGTTTATTGTGTTTTTATTATTTTGAGGCCAACCCTGAAAATGTATTTTATTCTAATACTGGGGGACAAAAAGAAGGATGGGGTCCAAAAAGAAATAACTAAAATAATCCTTTTACGTAGTGAACTGACTTTGGCTATATGATTACTTCTAAAAGAAGTCAATATGCATTAAGCTAACCACACACTTATTTATGTGCAGGTCCTAGAGTCTCTGTCCCAGCTACTCAACTTTATCAACCTGGTGCAAAAACAACTGTAGACAATATGCAAATGAATAAGGATGGCTGAATTCCAATATAGCTTAATTTATGGCTGGACTTGGAATGCAGGCCCTAGTTTGCTGACACATGACCTAGATTATTGTCAATTCTTAAAATAACAATGACAATAAGAAAAATCTTTAAAGATATGTAGATCCCAAATAGTATCAGACAATAGGTATAATATGTGCTAAAATCCACAATGTAACAATAAAATGATCAGAATTGTGTCTGAGAAAATCCGCTTAGTTATAGCTTTTTTGTGCTGGTTTATTAGAGAGCAAGGTGGAAGAAGTAAGCCAAACATTAAAGTAATGCCAATTAAGCACCTATTTAATCTTTTTTCTTATTATCCTATTGTGTGATGTCAAAAGGAAACATGAAATAGTTTCCTTGGTCAGGAGTTGATTTCAGTCTAGTTTGAAGCCAGAATTTCAAAATTGAATTAGTATGCTGATAAGTGCCATAATCCCCACTCAAGAACTTTCTGTTTGTTTTTTTAAGATGCATTTTAAGTTATGTGCTAAAAAACTGCATCATTTTTCCTCATTATTTGGCATACTTTATCCTTCTAACAACCAAAGAAGAGTTGTAGACATTCTGCTATTTGACACTTTTAGAGCATATAATATAAAACTGACCCTTTCATACAGTTGAATAAATATATTGCAAGTTCTGCATTTGTCTCCAACATACATACTAAATTCACAAGATGTGTGAATTTAGATTTAGTAATATAGCAAAAGGTTTTGATAGCAGAAAAAAATGAAAGAAAATCCTGACAGCAGTCATTCAAAATATCTAAATCCTGTCCATCCTTCAAACCAATATCAAATTCTATCTTTTCAAGCAAGTATCTATTAACTATCCCAGACTTTATGGATTGCATTAGAACATAACTGAATTAGGAAATAATCTAACCCATCTATTCATGAACATAAAACTATTAGAACAACTTAATTGATTAGTACGTGATAACTAGATTAGAATGTACAAACATCTGGGTTCTGTTAGTTTTTCTTTAATAATTATTGACTACACAATTTCCTCGCCTTTCACTTTAATTTCAATATTACCTCTGTAATTGTCAGGGAAAGAATACAGTTGTAAAAACACACAAAGTGTATTGGAAGGAAAAAAAGGACCAAAATAACCAAACTAATCATAATGAGCTGAACTCCTTTTTAAAATTATATTATAAATATTCTCCTAGTTTTTAAAATATATGATTGTATAACCATCTTTAATGATTGTTTATTATTCAATTATTTGAATATCACATTATTTAAGCAATGCCCTATTATTAACCATTTATTTATTTAAAAAAATTTGGCCATGCTGTGTGGCTTGCAGGATCTTAGTTCCCTGACCAGGGATTGAACCCAGTCCTCGGCAGTGAAAGCGTGAAGTCGTAACCACTGGACTTCCAGGGAATTGCCTATTGTTGACCATTTATGATGTTTGATTTTTCAGCTAGAGAAGCAATCCTGCTATAAACAACCCTTGTTTTTACAATGCCTATAATTTATTTAAAAACATTTTCTTACTGTATTAATTTTCTCTTGCTGATGTAACAAATTATTACAATTTTAATGACCTAAAACAAATGCATTAGTTTGCAGTTCTGTAGGTTGGAAGTTCAACAAGAGTCTAAAATTAAGACTAAAATTAAGATGAGCTAAAATTAAGATGTTGGCAGGGGCATGCTCCCTTCTGGAGACTCCAGGGGAAAACCTACTTTCTTGATTTTTCCAGCTTCTAGAGGCCACCCACATTCCCTGGCTTGTGGCATCTTTCCTCCATCTTTAAAGCCAGGAATATAGCACCTCTCTGACCATTCTTCTCTAGTCATGTGTCCCTCTCTCTGACCACATTTAAGACAGGTTTTCCAGTTTTAAGGACCCATAGGTTAGATTGGGTCCACCTGGATATCCAGGGTACTCTCCCCATCTCAAATTTCCTAATCTTCATCATCTCAGCAAGGTCCCTTTTGCCATGAAAGGTGACATATTTATTCATAGGTTCTAGAATTAAGACTTGAACATATTTGGGGAGCCATTGTTCTGCCACCACACTTATACACAGTAAGAAAATTATGTATTCTTATTTAAGTCAACATCCAGATTATAAACAAGAAAGCTCTGAGTCAGCTAGCATTCATCAGGAAATACACAATCTAAGGCTGATGTTTTGTTAATCATCCTGCCGGGTCCAAAGCCAGTTTTTACTGCCAGAACTAGTGGTCTGTTAATTACAATGGTGAATGTTAGTGTCAAACACTCATTTGCGAATACCTAACATTTAACTGGTAAGGGTCAGCGTTACCACAAAGTAAAGATTCCACCTCTCCTTATATTCTTAATAAAGTTTAACACATATCACTCACAAAAGTGGGTATATGCATTTGTATGCTTACGTGCATGTGAGTAAAATGAGTGGACTGAGAACTGCAGTTGGCTCCTTGTGTTGCAGAACAGGAAAAATGAAAGATATTTCATAAGCCTAGTGAAATCAGTAGAAGTAAAAGTGGCAATGAGAATATAGCCTCAAAGACATTTCTAGAAATTTGGGATAAACATATACACATAGGGGTATAAAATAGGAATTTGACCCAATTTCATCTAGATCTTAGGCTTCATGGCAGATTAAACATCTTAGGTGTTTGCCGTGCTTGAAAATCACCAGAGCTTTCATATTATGTAATTCAGATCAAAGCTATGGAACATGACTGTAAAACGCATGACACTTCAACTGATCAAATGATGACTGTCTCTAAGGAGGAGACCCATGTAACTCAGACCTGAGAAGTTATTATACATTTGTATTAGTCAGCTTGGGCTTCCATAACAACATACCACAGACTGGGTGTTCTAAGCCACAGAGATTTATTTTCTCGCAGTTCCAAAGAAAAGAAGTCTATGACTAGGGTGCCAGCATGGTAGGGTTCTGGTGAGAACTCTTCCTGGCTTGCCGGTTGCCATCATCTTGCTGTGTGCTCGCATACCTCTTCTTTGTGAGCTTGATAAAATGTGGTATATCTATATTATGAAATATTATTCAACAATAAAAAGGAACAAAGTATTAATACATGCTACAACATGGATAAGCCTTGAAAACATTATGCTAATTGAAAGAAGCCAGACACAAAAGAACAATATCGTGTAATTCCATTTACATAAAATGTTCAGCATAAGCAAATCCATAGAGATAGAAAGTAGGTTAGTGACTGCCATGGGCTGGAGGGGAGGATGGAAGTGAATGCTAAATGGTATGGGGTTTCTTTCCAGGGTGATGGAAAGATTCTGAAATTAAATTGTGATGTGACTCACAATGCTGAATATATGAAAGACCAATGAAATGTACACTTTAAACAAGTGTGCTGTACGGTATGAAAATTCTATTTCAATAAAGCTCTTTATAAAAAACAAAACAACTTCTTGACCAGTCCTCTGCCACCATAATAAACCATCTCCTTAGCCTGACCTTTTGGTTTCCTAGTCCAGAGCCTCAGGAAATTAAACAGCTTGCCACTTTGTCAATACTCCCAGCACAGATACAGAAGCCGAAAATGATCTGTTAAAAATTCTTCCAGGGCTTCCCTGGTGGCGCAATGGTTGAGAGTCCACCTGCCGATGCCGGGGACACAGGTTCGTGCCCCGGTCTGGGAAGATCCCACATGCCGCGGAGCGGCTGGGCCCGTGAGCCATGGCCGATGAGCCTGCGCCTCCGGAGCCTGTGCTCCGCAATGGGAGAGGCCACAACAGTGAGAGGCCCGCGACCAAAAAAAAAAAAAAAAAAAAAATTCTTCCAGTCATTAGACAATTTCGGGAAGAATTTTGTTCCCATGGCTGCCTGGGCAAACATACTCCCTGTGAAGAAGATTTTAGATAATGGAGTGTAAATAATTAAGAATGCACCAGACACTTGTTTTCTTTTGGGATGGGAATTATTCAGGACCCCTGTGTTTAGAACACAACCCTGCAGCAGTATGACATGCTGAGGATGGCTGTGTGCGAAGCTCCATGTTTTATGCACCCCACCAGGCCAAATCAAGTTCAGGCAGTGAAGCCCGAGAAAGCTATTCTAAACTGTTGATTCTAAAGGACAAATTTTGATCAACTCTGTTAGGGAAAATAATCAACTATTTTTCTAGTCTCTCTATAGAAACAGACATTACAAAAATATGAAGAGTAACCAAAGATTATGGAACCTAATAATGTGGAAAAAAAATTAGGAAAATAATTAGGAAATTAATTACTCAGAATGTTATGGTATGTTTGATTTTGTGTTGTCTATAGTATTTATCATCATTTTAAATGTAGCAATTTGTAGTGGTTTTAATTTTAAATATATATTCACAATTATATACATAGTATTATAGTTAAATGAATATGTTTGGCTTCAATCTAATCTTTCTTGATCTTGCTTGTTACATATGACTCCCTGTCTTCTTTTTCCCATGTTCATTTTTAACAAGAACATTTTAAAATCTTTCTTTCCTTCAGTTGTGATAGTGACGGCTTTGACTTAAAATTAATTCATTGCTTAAACCAAATGCCTCCTTCACCTGTTATTTTTAACACATAATATTCATGTGCATTTTCCAGCTGCATTCATGATTTGCTACTGTTTCCTACGAGTAGTAACATTTGACATTCTATAACCTTTGGCATCTTCCATGAATCTTTCTGTGACCCCTCTGCAGATAGGTACACATTCTGGCTGCTAATCCAGACACAAAGCAGCCTTGTATTATCACTACAGAATAGGAAATCAAGTTGTGAAAGCGTGACATTGCACACTGTCACTTGTTCTGGTCGGTAAATTATGACCAATACCATAACACAGAGTTACATGCATTTAATCTACTGACCTTACAATCAGTTCATCCACCTCAGCCAATACAGCACAGTAACATCATGCATAGTATAATCTTCCTGTAGACCATAGATTTCAAAAGGGACAGATTTAAAAAACAACAAAAGTGAAACACTTACATAGCAATCGGTTTGGGGAAGCTGTATTTGAAATGCAGGCATGATTCTTCGAGTCAAGATAGGGAAAGACAAATTTTTATGTTTTCCCTTTCCCTAATCTGTCACAGGCCAATGATCAGGTTAATAGCCAGTAGAAAAAGCTATCTTGTCAAAGTAAACTAAACTTTCATCACAACTAGGTCCCACCATCAATGAATTGTCAAAAAATGGCAAGGAAAAGAAAAAGATTCTCTAACGATCTTTCTTTTTATCTTGTGGAGCACCTGCTGCCCCAGATGATGGCACACTGACTGACAGCAGGTAGTTTCTAAAGAAAAAACAGCTACTTTTCTCCCCCAGGCTCCTCGTGGAGCCCGTGGCATGAGATTGTTCAGTGGGAAAAGTCAATAGAGCCTGCTGTCAACACAATGTGCCAAAGAGCATTTTTGAAGGCTCTGCCTTCTTGATGCTTAGCTGTCAGGAACCTCGCTTTTAAATAGATTTCAGTGTCAATATGTGCTGCTTCCCACTAATGTTAAGAAATGGCCACAAAGAACAGGATCTGATGCTGTGTCAGGATGTTGGCAGTGCAGATACTTATTGGCTTCCCACGCAACAGGAAACATCTTTAGAAAGTGAGAAGGCTTGGATGAAAGGGACACTCATCTTCTTTCTTGAAGTTTTCTCATTATCACCAGGTTGTATATATAAATATATATGAGAGAGAATGACTAGACATACACTCAAAATGTATTCATTGGCCTAGATCTTGAGTGTCTATACTATTGGACAACTGCAATGGCAGACTAAGGGCTACACATGATAGTTTCAACATTTTATAACACATGAGTTATTACAGAATCATTAGGCTTTCAATTCCTCCAGATTATATGGTTTTTCCTGTTTAAAACAGACACCATTCTGTCTATGAACATGCTTCCCTCAAATTCATGTATGGATAGAATTGTTTGGAGAGAATACACACTTTTGCAGGTTTAGTTCTTATTCTATACAAATTGGTCAGTTTAAGTTGGTCTCGTGTTTTGAAAAGGTAGATCAAATTAATGAAATACAACTTGAGATGATTTTAGCATGACCTTCTCTGTATCTCAATATTATTATGAACATTTACTGAAAAAATGAACTTATATTCATTTATTGTTTCTTTTCTATCACAAAATGTTTTAAATACCTTTAAAACACTGTATACCTCATGGTATTGAGAGATAATTTCTTTACTAACCAAAAGTTTAAATTCTAGTATCTAGCTGGGGCCAGAGGGATCCAAAAACTAAAGTAAGAATTATAACAGGGGGCTTCCCTGGTGGCGTAGTGGTTGAGAGTCCGCCTGCCAATGCAGGGGACACGGGTTTGTGCCCCGGTGCGGAGCGGCTGGGCCCGTGAGCCATGGCCGCTGAGCCTGCACGTCCGGAGCCTGTGCTCCGCAAAGGGAGAGGCCACAACAGTGAGAGGCCCGCGTACTGAAAAAAAAAAAAAAAAAAAATTATAACAGGAATATAGCAGTAGCAATGGGGAGCAAACAATTGATTAATTTTGGTTGGAAAAATAGAGAGCTTTGTGAAGGAAGCATCTTTTAATCTGAGCTTCCAAAGATGAGCAGAATGTTTGTAGCTGGAATTGGAGTGAGGGTTGGTATGAAAAATATTCCATATTGAGAAACTGGTATGAACACTGAAGTTGTAAATAGCTGGCAAGTTAGAAAAATCAGAGGTCATTCATGGCTATGCATGTATGTGAAGCAGGGAGGGAAATGACCATGCAGTAGAATCAGTAAATTAAATAAAACCAATAACTTATTCTCTGAGAGTCTTTATTAAGCATGGTATATGTAATTATAACTTTTAAACTTGTTCATTTATTTATTTTTTTAAACAATATCTGTTGAAGTCCTATCATTGGGTAGGTTTTGTTTTAGGCACTTTGGATACAGCAGTGAAAAATTATGTTCTTTTTTGGTCAACATTTTAGTAGATGGAGACAGAAGGAAAATGAATAAAAAGGTATATACATATCAAGCGGGATTACCTGCAAAGAAGATAAAAAAGTTAGGTAACAAGATACAGATTGAGAGGATGGATAGGGAATGGTACTATTAAATACTGTGGTTAGAGCAGACCTCTCTAACAATGACAGTTGAGCTAAGATCTAAAAGTGATAAAGTTTATTCAGAAATAAGGGGAAACATGTTCCACGCAGAGAGAACAGTAAGTGCCAAGGCCCTGAGGTGGGAGTAACCAATCACCTTTTGCAGTTTTCTTATCAAATGAAAATGTACCATTACATAATCTCTAGGGTCTGTGGAGCAGTGTTTAGTTTGTAAAGGTTTCTGCGAGAAGCAACATGATGCGGTAAGAATGACTGAAATATGTGGGTTTTAAGAAAAGGGAAGCTTCTATTTTTCCATAAAATAATAGTTTTTTAACAGTTCTGAAAATGAGGTGGAACTTTGTGTTACAGCACAGGGATACATTTTTAATTTTTTTGCTCTGCTTGAGCATAAATTATTTAGGGTTATATTACCCATAGTCATATAATTTCATACTCTCTTCACTTCAGTTCTATTTAACTCTCTGGGTGATTGTGTTATTTTAAAAGTTTATACGGAAAGAAACATAATGGTAGAAGCACTTTCAAGTAGGAAAAAAATAATGAATAAATTTGAATAATTGGCAAAAATATTGTACCTTTGTTTAGTTTTTACTTCCTTTTAAAGAATAAGAAAAACTTACAAACATGCCATCATTTTGAATCTTTTGTCAGCGCATGCCAACTCTAAAGTATGGGTGCTGTGGAACAATGCGCCCCGGAAGGTTCAATAGCTTCCCTACGTACAAAAAAAAAAAAAAAAAAAATGAGAAAGCAAGAGGTCACCGTGCAATTAAGATTCCCAGCACAGAGAGTTCATGCTTTACCAAGGAGAAATTTCAACATATTCACAAACTGAGTCAAATTAATAGACATTTTTCTTTCACAAGATAATAAATGGTGGTATTTGTTACGTACTCCCCATGGTGTTTTACAGATTAGTAGCAAAAGTTAAAAATGATACAGTTTGCTATGTCCTTGAAGTTTTGTTTTGCCAAAACCTAATGGCTCATATTTATGTGTTATCAAGAATACCTAATATTTGAGGCATTTCTAATTTGGGTAAAGTCTCGTACCTTTCAACGAAGGTCACTACTATTTGTTGACAAATTGTTCCTGTAAACCTCCTAGCAGGAGGCCAATACTCTTAGCACATCATCAGCATCAGGCAGAGACGAATAGCAGAGCAAATACTGGACCCTCAGAAGGTCTGAGATGCTCCAGTCAAGGATGCTTTATGTGATGTAAGTGTTCCTAGAATAGCCAACATAAGATTAAGCATTACATCATTAAATAAAAATGCACTCCACATCTCTCTTCGTTAGAAGGGAAGAAGTATGTTGATGAAGACCCACATTACTGCCCAATGAGTGGAAATTCATTTGCTGTTTTAATCTGAATTAGAGAGTGACATTTCCATCCAAGGAAACAGAGTATTCCCGTAACAGGACAGAAGGCAAACATAGCAGGGAGGGAAAGCACACAGATTCTACGAAGAGGAGTACCCACGTTAGAGAGAAGGGTGCACCCTGGGGTTGAGAGCAGCAGGCATTTTGCAATTTATCACCAGAAGCAAACCCCAAGAGGAAAGAAACATTGCTAAAGACTTGACGCTTGAAGCAAAACTTGGGCAACTAGATTAGCCAAAGCTGAGACTAAGTCAAATCTCCAAGGACTAAGAAGGCCCCTGACTAAGAAATTGATTAATTTTAGCAGAGGAAAAGGGAAAGAACAAAGTTTCCCAAACTATGGGAAAAAAACAGAGTGAACCTTAAAAAACCAAATGTAATTACTATATCTTTAGGAGAAGGCAGAAGTTGACATCAGAAATCTATTTTGTAGACAGTATAGTATTTGTAGTTGCATGCTTTTCTGCTTAGGTAGGGGTGTATATGTTTCTTATTCAGGAAACTTGATAGCATCCTGAGTAAGAGTCCTCCTTCAATGTTATCATACATAGGAATTTAGGCTACGTGGGCCCACAATCATTTCTCTGGCTCCTAAAGAGGATTAATGTAAACATAGATTACCCTTTAAATATTTATATCTCAGCAAAGGCTTAGTCATGTGTGTAGTTTCTGTTTAAATCAGGCTATAAAGAACTTGTCTCTACCACTCATAATTATTTGGAAAATATGAATAGAGAAGCATTAGGGACAAAGATGTAAAATTCTATCCCTACCTCTTACCTCCTAACTAATTTAGGATATTCTCATTCATTCAATCTTCATTTATATATTAATTCTGTAAATATATTTATGAGTCACTTCATTAAATTCTTCATAATATATGACAATATATGAAACAGAAAGTGCCACCAAGATATTATATTCAGTAATTTATGAATGTCACAGATATAAAAATTGCTCATGAAGAAAATTTTAATTGGTATTTCTAAATATAGAACTATACATAAAGAGAATGTAAGAAATAGGTATAGGGACTTTCCTGGCAGTCCAGTGGTTAGGACTCTGCACTTCCACTGCGGGGGGTGCAGGTTCCATCCCTGGTCAGGGAAATAAGATCCCACACTCTGTGTAGTGTGGACGAAAAAAAAAAAAAAAGAAATTGGTATAATTACACTCTGGTCAATAGGAGGGAGTATGAACATTAAAATCAGGTACACATGATTACAAATTTATGATATACCATTTGGTAAGCATCTATCTAGTTATCATAAATAACTTGATTATTTCTACTAATAATTACAAATTAGTCTGGGGCTCAGTGTTCAGATCTATACAGTGGGCATAATACCTCCTCACAATACTCTCAAAGGGTTAAATGGACTAAGGGAGGAAAGTGTTGACCAGAGCTCCTGGTAAATATCAGGATAGCAAGGGTTGGTACTTGTTACTGTAGAAAGAACATAGAAAAAAATCCCAGATGATTTAAGGTTTGTTGCAACTACACCTTTTAATTGGTTCTTAGGCTCTGATGAAAAAAATTCTTATAATACTTGCCTCAACATGTAGTTTAAAATTAAAATACTACCGATAATTATGAAAATAAAAATAGCAGTTATAGAACATTGACTCTTCCAGCCCCTACGTTGCATCATGTCAAGTAACACAGTGTGTGTATGTGTGTGTGTGTGTGTGTGTGTGTGTTCATCACAACACTGAAAAGCAGGCATTGTCCTTGGAGTTTTACAGATGAGGAAACAGATGTCCAGATAGATCCATGCACCTGCCACACATTTCAAATCTAATAAATGGCACAGTCAGGAAACATAAAAATAAAAGAAGTGGGCTTCCCTGGTGGCGCAGTGGTTGAGAGTCTGCCTGCCAATGCAGGGAACGCGGGCTCGTGCCCCGGTCCGGGAAGATACCACATGCCGCGGAGCGGCTAGGCCCGTGAGCCATGGCCGCTGAGCCTGCGCGTCCGGAGCCTGTGCTCCGCAATGGGAGAGGCCACAACAGTGAGAGGCCCGCGTACCGCAAAAAAAATAAAAATTAAATTAAAATAAAAAAAGTAAAAGATGTATAGGCATATAATATGCCTTCAAGCATTTTAAATAAACATTATGTAAATGTACCTGATTAATATAGTCATAACACATATTTTTGTTAATAAGAAATTTTTATAACAAAAATAAAATGTGAAACATTAGAAAAATAAATATATATTTTATTTTAATAAATGTGTGTATATGTATATATTTGAAAAATACATAAAGATTTTCTATCAAATGAACATCTTTTAGGCAATTATTTAAGTCATTATAAATGAATGATTTCACATAATAAAGTTACCCTTTTTATCATTTCTATTTGTGGGGTGTAAAATTTTTATAAATCAAATACATGAAAAATGGTTTAACATTGTTCATCTCATTACTCCCCCTCCCACCCCATGGCTGATAATGTAACTTACCTATTAAAAAGTAATTTGAAAGACAAGAATATGAAATAGGCAGTCAGTAGTTTGAGCTCTACATTCACAATGCATTTCAGAACTACAAAGTATATTTTTAAGTGTTAGTAAAAAAGGTCAATATCAATATAAAAATAAAAACAAAATGAGGCACAGCTTTACTAGAAGCATAAGCTAAATTCATGTGCTGCTTTTTTATCAGCTGTTTCTACTTAATGTTATAAATATGGGAACAGAATGACAGTATATTTCCTCTGTTCTGTCACAAGTGCAATATGAAGGCTCTGAATTAATAAATCAAAAATAATAACAGGCATGTTCTATTGTCTCAGTAACAGAAATCTGCTGAAGGGATTCAGAGAATAATGAGGATATTAGAAATTCTCAAACATGAAATTATGAAGGGCAGGCATAAATCAACAAAGAAGAAATCATTTTCCAGTAAGAGAATCTGAACAAAGATGAAACAATTGCCTTAGCTATTACTGACATTGCTTCAGAAAAATTATGGAACTTACAACGATGTCTAAAAACACTTGGTAAGGTCTGATAGAAAAAGCATTGTTTTAGGAAATCAGTGGTTCAGAAATCAGAAGAAATGGAATACAGATATAAATATATTTACATGGAACTAATGGTAAAGAGACTTTGATGTTACTTCACCCTCACACTTGAAAACCACAGAATTCACACTCTTCAGAACGACAAACAGATTCTAAATTGTATTCATCCTTTCAAGGAACTATAGCTACAGATGAGTCTAGCAACTACTGAACAACAACAAAAATGTATATTAAAGAGATGGTTTAAAGTAGCTATGTAGATATAATTAGTATCATAAAATTTGGATTTAATTTGTCTTTAAAAAACTTAGATGATTTTGAAAGGAAACGAAATTGCATTTAAAACAATTGTTTGGTCTGATGAATACTTGTGTGTACCATGAGCCAGGTGTTATTTTAAGTCCTTTGTATATGCTCCTTTAATCCTCATAGCAGCTCTGCAAGTAGGTAGTATACAATGATCCTCCTGTTAAAGAGGAAGAATCTGAGATACAGAAAAATTATGTATCTTGTTCAAAATCCTGTAACTCATGAGCGGAGCCCTGTGACATAGATATTACACAGTATACCCTATAAGTGATTGCCTAATAAGGTTAATACTCTATCATTTTGATTGTAATAAGTAATACATTTATTGAGTGCTATATAATTACTAAATGCTTTTCCATCCAGGGATGTGTTTGCTTTTTACAGAAAATTTCTAACTGAACAGGTTAAGTACTGTTATTCTCATTTTATAGAATGAAGGCAGGTAAGTAATGTGTCTCAGGTAGGAAACAGCAGAGTCAGAGCAGGAAACACAGGTTCTGTGATTCTCCAGTCTGAGATGATTTACGGAATTCAGGTACTTGTGTCACTTCAGTAAAACTACTTACTAAAAAGATCCCATTAAACCTCTCTCTCTCACACACACACACATAAACACACACATCTTAAGAAACTACAAATGAAAATAAGTTAAAATAACTGTTTAGTATGTGATATGTATTGAGTATACAGTTACGTAATAATGCAGTGTAGTTCCATGGACATAATAGCTATGACTAAAATTTAGCATATAATCTCTTTAGAAAAATATAAATCAGAGAAAACTCTGGGCTCTCAAAGTAATGTTAAAATGAAACAAACAAAACTAGCAAACATGCTGTGTAGGTCTTTTATTTCACTTATGACCCATTGGATTCACCTGGGCTCAGTCAGCTTTAGGAAATTGTATCTTGACTCTAGTTGTTTGGAAATGCTTACTTTATTGGATGATTTAATAAATAATAGATCATAATAGATACTATTTGACTTTATATTTTACCTTCCCAGGGTATTGTCATTTGGTTTATATGGCAGAAAGAGATAGCTGTCCATCAAGCATGTGCCTGTCCTGTCTTGGTGGGGAGTCGGCACTGGCAGGGACTAGATTGCCAAGTCAGGGACTAGATTGTCAGCCTCCTGAGGCTGACTTGCTGTGACTCTAAAGATGCTTAAGCTTTAAGACTCCTCACTTTCAAAGGTCTCTACCAAAGCTTTATAGTTTATTTTGTATCAGAAATTTTTTTTTTTTTAATCTTAAAAAGGAGCTCTAGCTTTGTATAAGCTTCAGAACCCACAGTACTTGGAGACTGCGTCCTCCTCTTATGTCTAGATATGGCTATGTGATGCATGACACATGACTGGTTCTCACCAGATGATGTATGAGGACATGTTTTCAATTTTGCTCTGGGCTTTTTTTTTTTTTTTGCAGTACGCGGGCCTCTCACTGTTGTGGCCTCTCCCGTTGCGGAGCACAGGCTCCGGACGCGCAGGCTCAGCGGCCATGGCTCACGGGTCCAGCCGCTCCGCGGCATGTGGGATCTTCCAGGACCGGGGCACTGAACCCGCGTCCGCTGCATCAGCAGGGGGACTCTCAACCACTGCGCCACCAGGGAAACCCTGCTCTGGGCTTTTAAGAAGGGAGTTGTGTTTCTCCATGCTGTGCTTCTTCCTTCTGCTGGATGAATGCTGATGCCTAGGGCAACCATCAACCTAAATGATTCTATGGTGTAGAGATTCACCACTTCCCCTGACAGTAGGAGCACCCATGTTGAACTGCTATGTGAGCAACAAATAAATTCCTGTTCTTTTTTTTTTTTTTTGTGGTACGCGGGCCTCTCACTGTTGTGGCCTCTCCCGTTGCAGAGCACAGGCTCCGGACGCGCAGACCCACCGGCCATGGCTCACAGGCCCAGCTGCTCCGCGGCATGTGGGATCTTCCCGGACCAGGGCACGAACCCACGTTCCCTGCATCGGCAGGCTGACTCTCAACCACTGCGCCACCAGGGAAGCCCAATTCCTGTTCTTTTAAGACTTTGAAATATACAGTTTATTTCTTGTAGTAGCTAGTGTAACCCAAACTAAAAAAGGCCATGATTATTTTAGTTGGGGCCAAAATTGCCATCCAAAGTTAAACTAGGCGTATTAAATCCTATAAACTAGGCTTATCCTATATTGTACTTGAAACAGGATACCTCAAGTATCCAGAAGTTTTATAAGAAATAAAGCTGTTTCTTAATCATAAGATGATTGGTTTCATGATACAACTGCAGAATCCAGAAGGTTCATCTTCTTTCCTTTCATAATACGGACAGCATGGAAGAATTATTGTCTGTAATAAGGAGATTGGATACGTTTTAATATAAAGTAAGACAATAAGAAATAATACATAAGAACCATAGAGACATGCTAAAATACTGCACTAAAAAAAACCTTTCAATATGTTGTATGCTATAAGGCGAGGGCACAGTCCTCGGGGACTGACAGACCTGAACTTGAACCTTGGTTTTACCTCACACAAGTCACACATCCTTGGATGAATTTCTTAATCTCTATGCCTTATCTGTAGAATAATGCCCTCTTAGCCTTTGTTTTTGTTGTTGTTTTTGGTGGTGGTGGTGTGTGTGAGAGAGAGAAAGATCGGGAGACAGGGAATTGGAGATATTATGGTCACGTGTTGACACGTTGCCTGGAATGTAGTCACCTTCAATACAAGTCAGGTAATTTCCTCCCAGCCTCATAAAGAGTTTACATGGTACCTGAATATTTGTTCAGCTATTATGCCACACTAAAACTCAAATAAAAAAAATAAAATAAAATAAAAATCATTGAGCTGGCTTTTCTTCTGAGACTTTGAAAATGCGGCTGTTAGTGTTTTCTGAGCCAGGCAACACATGAAAGGCCAAACTGATATATGATGGAGGTACTTGAAAGAAATATTCCCATTTGGCTCAAAAAATAGCAATAGTTATGATAAAAGGATATGCAACTTGCATGAGATCACAGAGGAAGGATCAATGAATTGTGCTCTGTGAAGTACGAGGAAGGAAGGAACTGCATTGAATGAACTTGATGAAAAACGATGACAAAGGCATGCTATTCAGATGTAATAGCTTGTATACCATTGAGGTGTGAATGTGCCCAACGGGGCAAGGGAAGATTGAAAAGATCCATGAGACATGATCTCATGATCCATGAGCAGAAAGTGATTGGACTAACTCTTGATGAAAAGCTCTGGTGGTAATATGGTGACTGGAGTGGGAGCAAGGAGACTGTTGAAGGAGTTCAGGTAAGAGACAGGTCCTGAGCAGGACCAAAGGCACTAGTTATGGAGAAAATCTGGGTCCTCAGTGCTCACTATACCCTCCACCTGGAAAGACCTTCCCCTTTCTCCCCTTGACCAAGCTCATGCTCTTCCTCTAATTGTTGTGCAAAGACCACCTCCTTCAGGAAGCCTTCCTTGACCATGCAAGCTAAATTAGGGAATCCTCATCTGATCACCTATTGCCCCTGGGCTACCCACATCAAAGCACTTCCTCTACTACATGGTACATGTTAGATGACTTGAGCTCATTTTCTCACAGGAGCATCTGATACATTGTCTGACAGAGTGGAGGTAGAGACTGACCCAGATAGGAACCTTAGGAATAGGTGAAGCTGAATTTAAGAAGGAAAAAGGAAAAGAAAGTGGGTTGAGAGCAATGGGGAGAAGGGATCCTCCAAGTGGAAACAGCACAATGAAAGCATGGATGTGGCAAAGCACAAGGTGAGTGCAGCAAGTTTCTGAGTTTAGTTTAATCATGAGGTAAGAGTGATGAACTGGAAAGCCATTTGAGGAAATAGATGGAGGTCCTATCATTTGGAACTTCTAATTCTAGATTAGGAATCTAGATATTTATTCCAAAGGAAATAGGCAGCCCAAGAAGATTTGTTTTTTTTTTTTTTAAAGAATGTAAATGACACAGAACTGGGCTTCTAAAGTTACTCTGGCAATGATGGGTAGGATAGGTTGCAGACATGATTCCCTGTAGTAGGGAGTCTGGTTGGGAAACTCTTGCACTCAGCAACATGGAGCATTAATATGACTAAGCCAAAGCATTCAGAGATGTTTTACTCATTTGGGGTGTTGGCAGGGAAAATTTACACTTACTGTAAGGTGTACCGAACTCACCTTAGTACAAATAAGTGGTATGTATAGAGGATGGAGGAGGATAAAGTGCATCTTGGAGATATAAGCTATCAAGTTGACTCAGAGTCTTGTGATCTGCCAGTGAAAGGCAATCAAAGTCTGCTTTTCCCAAATGTAACGCCAACAGTATGCGTTAATGGCTTCATGTTTATATAGTGGAAAGTGTGGTCTCTGGCATGCAGGTAAGTTATGAAGCTGGACTATATTAATAACAAAAAGCACAGAAATAGCCAACTCCTTGATTCTCTGCTTCTCTCCCCAGGCATTCTCTGCTCACAACATAATTATAAAAAAGAGTAAAGGAATCTCTACCTCCAAGGTCAATAAAACTTGAATATATTTTTTAAATGCTCACTTAGGTTAAGACAGAAAACCTACAATGGGTAATGGCAAATTGGGATGACAATTATTCTGATCTGACATTTTTGGGATTATAATTAAGCAATAAGGCACAAGCCAAGGGTGTGTTATTTCAAGATAACACACTTCTTGGAAAGTGCTGTGAGGCATAAGGGGCGAATTAGAGCCTCCAATGATCTGGGAAATGTGTTATCTCTCTGTAGCACAACTCTCAGGGTGCATTAGTGCCATATACACAGTGTTAGATGCACCGGTCGTATATGGATTGATTGTACCATGTAAAACATATGTTTAAAACATGTTTGCTCTTGTGAGCTGGCAACAGCTGCTGATTCGGAAACGTCAGCCTTGCCATTATCGACTGATAGGTGGATGGGCTGCGACTTCACCACTGTGAGCCTTTATCGGAGGTGTGTGCCCAGGGAGCTGGAGACCATCCTCTGATAGCAATTCTGATCCTGTTCATTTCAGTTGAACTATTTTAATGATTTCTTCCATTCGGCACTTCTATATTTATGTAAATGAATGGAGTAAGGTAGTTCAAAATTTTTAAGGTGGAATATTTTTTTCCCTTCTATTTCATTTTGTCTGGTTTTCATAAGGTTGTTGCCAGGTACTGGGTTTGCATTTGATTGACAGAAAGTGATTTCTAGTTCAGCTACCATCAAACACCTCAGCACTTCATCCTGGAGGATGTTTTGGTAGTTCAAGAGACCGTGTTGGACAAAGAATCCTTTAAAGCTGGCTCTTTCTTTCTCCTAGTGAGTAACCACAGTGAGACAAACCAGGGGAAAAGAAAGACCCATCTTTAATCTGTGCTGCTGAGGGAAATAAAAGAGATGGAATTAAAACCGAGAGTAGATCCTTATGCGCATTGGAGAGGCTTTTTTTTTCTGCTCCACTTGATATAACAAATAAGATCATCAAAGGAAGTCAAGCACAGGTTTGGAACCTGCCGCTCCCTGACCTCGGCTTCCTCCCTGCTTGCACGGCCTCCCCTGGAATTTCTTGTGATGTCAAATCACAAAGCCACATGAAGTGCTCACACACCAGGAACAGTGAGGAAATTTTATTTTTAGATTTCTTTTCTGTGACTCTAGTAAAATAACATGAAGTTCTTTTATGGCTCTATCTAAGGGCTTTGATAAATCTGCTGCATTTCAAAGCGTGAAAGGGGTGATAACAAAAAATTTCTCTCCTGACTGCTTCTAGCCACGAGATCTTCTTAAGAATGTCTGCAGGGTCCCGGTGGCGAGGTGCCAGCTTGTGTTCACTGCTGGAAGCTATACGGAATTTCACCTCACCCAGTAGACATCTATCTCCAGATGTAGTACATAAAACATTTTATACAATAGGCACTTTTCCATATAAAATTGTATCTTATAATTTGGGATTCTTATAGCATCTAAGAAGATTTTTAAAAATCACTTTTCTTCACATTTTCCTTAAAATTAACATTCTTTACTGAACACTGGCAAAACAGTTTCAATTAAAAATTAATTTAGGAGTGGTAATAATGTCACTATCAAAATCATCATCAATACTATTAATAGTACTAACAGATGGTTCATAGAGTAATGAAAACACTTTTTCGTCAAAACTTTCTTATCCCTTGTTTTTTCTATAATGTTTACATTTTTATCTATCTGGAAAAAGGCTCTTCTATATGCTTAGATTTTTCAGTCAGACTGGCCAAAATTACATATTTAGAAATCAGAGGTACAAATTGTGAGATTAAAAAAAAAGGATACTGGGTATTAAGTGGACTTAATCATATACTCATTCATTCATTCATTCATTTAATCCATTTTCATTGTGTGCCTCTATCAGCCAGGTACTCTTCTAGGCTCTGAGAGTGCAGCGATAATTTTCCAAATGAATCATTTAGATTTTTACATAAAACTTTCTAATAGATAACTTTTAAATATTTAGACTTATTCAAAAATTAAAAGTACATTTGAAAGACATGACATACCTTTTTCAGCTTTATTGAGGTATAATTGAGAGATAAAATTATAATATTTAAAGTGTACAATGCGAGGATTTCATGTGTTTACATTCATATATGGTTACTCCCACAAACGAGCTGATTAACACAGCCATCACCTCATATATGTACTTTGCAATATATCTTTTTGAGTGTTTACTATTTACCAGGCTTTGGGTTAGAAACTTCAGAGAATAATGATAGTTAGCATATATTCCAGAAACAGAGAATCCAACAGGAAGGATAAAACAGTTAACCAATACTCATAATACAAAGGAAAATATGCTTTGAAATGAAAGTAACAATTGAGTGCTAGGAGACTCTAGGGAGGTCATATGAGGCTCAAGGTCATCATATGGAAGGCTTTGGACAATGCAGGCAGAGGAAGAGCCTGGTAAGGACTCAGAATGAGGAAAACCATGGGGAAAATTATTTTTGCAGGAAGAGTCTTCTTTGTCTGAAACATGGCATGTGTAGAAAGGGTCCCATTATGAGATGACAGAAAGGCCAGGTTAGTTAGTACATGTTATGTTGTTAGCCAATGGCCAGCAATAGAAGCTTCCTGAGAAATGCAGCATCTTGATCAAAGTCATTGCCAGGTAGGATTGTAGGAGGAGTGAAATCAGCGTGTGCAATACCCCCGATTTTCTCCTGGTAACAAGTAGCCACATCCTCGATGACTCTATTTGAAAGGCTATATGCATCCGTTCTTCAAGGAGAAAAAGCAACAAGAAAAAAAGGTTGGGGGGAGGGACTCCACACAGAGACAAAAAGAATATCTATGTGTTGTAAGAGTGATGGATAAGTGTAAAAAGGAGATGAGAAATCAGTGAAGATGATGAGTTAGAAAAAGTTTGCAAAATCTCTGCAGTCAACATGTGATACCACTCCCTTCCTGAAACACCCTTTTCTGTATTTTAATATTTTTTGTTGGGACTTCTTTAGTGAAGTTACAAATGTAAGTTATGCAACTCTGTCCCTCAACCTTAAGTAGTTGGCACTGAACTTCAATTTCTAGACACAACATTCTTCAAACCAGTAAGTTGTCTTCTGTTTGTTTGTTTTTAAACAAGGAGTTAAGGGAATCGGTATCTTAAAATTTTTTGCAGTAACATTTTTGTTTGTTTGTTTCTTGGATCGTATAATTGTGTGGAGTAATAGCCTTTTGCCTTAGCACTATTTTTCATTGACTCCTGTGCAGTATCTCTAATGATTGCCCTCTGTGCCGAAGGGGATGAAAAAAACTCTCCTCTATCATGATGCAACTCTACAAAAATAGGCCCACAGATGTCAATTAAAGTAATGACACTAGAAGTGAATCTTTAGTATTTTTGTATACGTGTGGTTTTCCCTTTCAAGGAGAAGCATTGCAATTCTTTTAAACATTATATTCCACTCTATACAGTAAACAGGTTGAGCTGTCTTACTGATAAAATTGTACAAGTCAGACAAAACAGATTTTCAAAGTGACGTTTCAAGAAGCTGAACTCACCATTTTTAATAGATCAGGGCACTGGGGCTGTGGTTCTTATGTTTAAGAATATAGGCTACTCTGCAATAAAACTGTTCTTTAATTTGTGCCCGAGATGCTTTGTAAAACACAAGGTCATTTAAACTTAAGGATAAGGCATTTTCCCCATCATTTCCATTTCATCATATGCAATTCTTGATCATAAGGTAGTTTGCCTTAAAGCTGCAAATCCTCAAAATTATGGGGTTGTTTTCCAGTCTGCTGAGAGGGAAATTAGATATAGAACTTCTGTCTCTTGTTAATGTTAATGGGAGCTGCATGCCTAATTCTCTTAGAAGCCCAGAACAAATGTATGTTTATGAGTCGGCATTACTAGGTTTTCTGGATCTTTACCCTTTAAAAGTGTCATTAGTCTGAGTAATAGCCAATCCCTCTGCTTACTCCAAACCAAGCCCCAGCTACTGTAGTTGGAAATGCTGGATTTCAGCTCTTACAAATGGCCTGATCTATCCTCAAATCTGAATGCTCCCATATGTTACTCATTTTTGTCCACTGGGACAAAATTCAAACTTCTAAACTGTTTAATATTTATCTTTCTACTTTACATTTTTATACTGAAGTTGTAATACTCATAAAAATATTAATCTTTATTTGAATCCTAAAAGACTTGATTAACTTTTCTATGCATTTTCTCTAATTATACTATTAGATGTATTATTCCTTCCAGGCAAAATTATCTAAAACAATTCTGTGTACTGTGTTCTCATTCCTGAAGTATTTGCTCCTAGTAATATTTTACTGATATTCATTGCTGAGTACTTAATTATATTGCTGTAAGACTTTATATCACAAATAGAGAAACGACATCTTTTTGTAGAAGATGATGTATACAAGATCTTCAAAATCAACAAGAACTTCAAAAACATCTAAAATGTATTTTTTTCCTTTAATTAAAGATTTTTTTGATGTTATAGGATAAAAAGAATTTTAAAATATTTTTAAAAGAAAGGTCAATGATATTAGAAGAGGTGTTATTTTTATTACAAGCAGCTCTTCTCTATAACCTTATTACTCAAAGAGTGGCCTCACCTGGGAGCTCCTTAGAGATGCAGAATCTCAACCCTGTCTTACTCCTTCTAAATGTACAGATTACCAAATTCCACAGCTGATTTTTATGCAAGTAGAATTTGATAAGCCCTTCTCTATAACACTGAAACTAACTCTGAGTGCTCAGAATTAAGCCACTTTTGGTGCCAGGATTTTCCTATGATATTCCATTTTATATAGAAATTTGTCATGATTCCTTCAGACATAGAAATCTACTTTTACTGATAAAAGCATGCATTTTCTTCTTACAACATAGAAAGGGCTCCTATGAAGCAACTGAGGATTGAACAGTGCATGTTCTGAAAACATTGTAAACAAGCACAGTTGTCCCACTAGGTAATAATTTATATATTATAGTGGTTCTCAAATTAAACACTCATAAGAATAACTGTGGAATTGACAAAATGTAGAGTCTTGGGCCCAATTCTCAGATATTTCTGTTATATTAGTCCAGATTGACATCCAGGAATCTGTATTTTTTTAAATTACCCCAGATGATGTGAGGTTTCCCTGGACAGCATTTTGAGAAAAATGATCTAACGTCTAGCTTATGTGCCAGTTGTGTTCTTTTCATTCCTTAGCTGTGTGGCATAGTCCAAAGTTACCACAATTTTGCATTTTGTAGTTCAGGCCAAAAAAAAGTGGGGAAGTATTTGGAAAAAATACCATTGGGTCTTGAAAATTTTCACTTGCCTGTTCATAAAAATATCAAAGTCTCCACTTATGTGACTCAGAGTAATTGTAAAATACTATTTCAAAAAGTTATAGCCAAATAGTTCTCACTAACAATAGCTAATTGTTAAATGTAGATATTAACTTTGCCATTTTATTTAGGGTGGCATATTTTGAATATTTAAGGAAATAATTAGGCTGTCTTTTAAAAGTGTACCATAAAAGAAAGAATTAAATTTAATGTTATATTTCAATATTTGAACTCTGGAATAAATAATAGCTCAACAACTAAAATGTTATTTTGTCAACCTGTCTGCATCTAATTTTTTTTTTCAGTCTTCTCAAAGTTGCTCATTTTAAAGACCTATCCATTTGAAAATATTTATTGGAGCTATAGAAATGAGTATATTGCTCAGGGCAAGTCTACAGATGGATAAAATCATGCCAAGGACCAAAAACTTTTCAAAGAGGGGATACATGAAAATCAGGAGATGAAGAAGTAGCTACAGATGAATTTGAAAAGTGAATAGGAAAATAGGAAGAAAACAAAGGAACACATTTGAAATTAAATTAGATTTCAGCCACAAAAATAAAAAAATAGTTACCCTTCCCATATGTTTGGAAAACTTAAAAAGTATCCTTTTAACTAACCTTTGAGATAAAGAGAAAGTAAGCTTGAAAATAATGTATATTTACTACAAAATGTCAATGAATACACTGGTTGTCACAGCCTGTGGGATAACATATAGCTTAAAAGGGCAAAAAGGATGACTGAAAATACATATTCTAAGGGTTAAATACAAGAGACTAGAAATAAGTATAACAAATTAAACTTAAAGAAAAAAGAAATAACAAAGTTAATGAAATAGGTATTAAAAATAATAAACAATTATATAGGTAATAAATGTTGATATATTGTGTTGATATGTAGATATTAATTTGATTTACAAGGCATAGTAAATGAAGAAAAATCTTACAAGTTTAGTCAGTTACTTAAAAAGAAAAAAAAAAAAATTAAAGCACCCAGGACATTATCATATCCTAGAAGTCAAAGAAAGTGCCTGGGTTAAGAAAAAATGGTCACCTGTTTCCCAGATAGAAGTAAATTAAGGTTTAAGGAGTTTCCACTTGATTATGGGGACAAGAGAATCAGGTGAATTTTGAGACAACAGTTTTAGGGAATTTGGCATGTTGCAGGTAAGAATAAGGATGCCATGATTTGAGAATAAATAATATGTCAAGAATTAAAGACAGTAAGATAGAGTATTCAATACATTTTGCTCAAAAGGAGAAGGGAGAGTGGGAGCCCAGTGGAAACATGAAGAGAAGGAAGCTTTTTCATGTTTCAGCAATGAGGTTTGAAGATACAGGAGAAAGAATAGTTGATGGGGCAGGATCATGGAGCACGTAGAAGAAGGGAGAAGGAGCCACAGAGATTCCATTGAAACTGGAACAAAAGAAAAATGGTGGGCACAGATATAAGTAAGGTTTTAGGTTTGTGAGTTCTTTTCTGATGGCCTTATCTTTGTTTTGAAGCAGAAAACAAAGTTATGTGCTGAAAGAGAGACATCGATGAAGTTGGAGTGTGGAGAAAACAGGGGAACTTGCAGTAATCACACTGGAAAATGAGAATGTTAGCATATCAGAGAAAGATCATGGAAGAGCCAGGCATTGTCGTTTGGATACCATGAGCTATTATGACCTTAGTCTGAACAACTGTAAATTTCTTCGCCATCTCTATCCAGCAAGCTAGGTGAGGTTGAATTCATTGGGATTTTCTAGACAGGTTTGACAGAAAGACGATGGGTAAAGGAAGTTGTGCATATTGAAGAAAGAATAGCTGCAGTTGCGGACCACGGTGATCCAAGCTGAATGAAGAAAGAAGGGGCTCACAAAAGGGATGAATACATAGAGGGAGGTGGTGAAAGCCAGGAGAACAAGTAGAAAAGTTAGAGGCTGGAACGTTAAATGCATCAACCTCCTGGACAGTAAATAATCCATGATGATTGCAGGATTTGAGGAGAGGAAATCTGGGAGCAAAATGAAGAGAAGCTGATACCTAAAGGGGCCTGACTAGAGATTGAGTCAGCTAAAAGGACGCAAAGGGCTTATATATAAAATGTGGAGGAATACAGAGCTCTCCATCTTAGTACAAATAGCGGCATGTGTTGATGTCACTCTAACCCTGAAGGGAGAGGCATTTAGAAAATAGGCAGTTTGTACTTGAGAATGTGAAGTCGTATCCTCAGTGAAGAGCCACGTTTTGTTTAGGGCCAGATGGTAGATAGAATATTCTGAGAAGAGGGTAAGGAAATAGGTAATGTGTTAACCAGGGAATGGAAAGAGTTAGAAGAGGTGGGGTGAAATCAAATGGTGTATTCAGTTCAAAAGAAAGAGCAGAGAGTGAGAACAAAGTTGAGAACAGATTACTGGGGAGGTTTACGCAAGAAGAGTGAACAAAGAGTCTAGAGATAGGAGACCTGGAGGGTTAAGTAGTCTGGAACGCTGTGAAAGAATTAGGCTGGTGGAATTCAGGGATTTTGGTAAGAGGAGAGTTTTGATTTGAGGCATAAACTTACATTACATAGTTGCTTATATTTTTCAGTGACATCCTAATGTCTGGATGTGGAAATGTTTCTGGATTGATTCTCGGCCTCTAGGAATCAATTATTTCTGATAAATATGTTAATTATCTTTCCTGTTATGAATGGCATTTTTCTGTGGATAAGGAGAGAGTGGGCCATCTAGAGCTAAAGAATTTATGTAGGATAAAAGACTGAGGGAGCAATAAGCTAATAGGAGGACTAGGCAGAGGGATACAGCCTCAGAGAGCTTCTTCTGTGTTCTGCTCTGGGTCTGGCCTGAATTTTGGGGGAGGATTTTGCTCTTTGGGAGATGGACAGCACTCAGGGTCAGAGGACAGGTAGTGGAATACAGGAAACTGCTTGGGTAAATAATAATAGGTGTGTTGGGAAGGTAAGCTTTATATATATGTGTACACTGGTGATTTCTTAGAGGTTGACATATCAGGAGGCACTAAAAGTACAACTGTGGAAAATGATCTTGGGAGAAAAACATTTCTCTTTAGAAGATATTACTATATCTTATACGGCTTCTCCTGTTACTTCATACATTTCAATAACATGGACCTTCTTTCGATTTGTCAATCAAGTCATGTTTCTTCTTGTCCCAGGTCTTTTGCACATGCCATTCCTTTCGGCAGGAATGCTCCTCTTGCTTCTCATTGTCTTGGACAACGTCTAGTCATTGTCTCAGCTAAAATGGCATTTCCAAGTTAGTCTCTCTCTTACTTTTTCTCATAGTACTCTGTGTGTACTTTGTCTCTACAGAAAATTTAATTAAGTCATTATTTGCCTTAGTCATACATTCAACATCCTCCTCATTCATTTTTCTCTAAGCCCTACAAGGGCAGGAAACAGGAAGGTTTTTTCTTTTTTTTTTCCCATTACAAAATTTCCAGAACTTAAGAGAGTCCCTGACACAAAGCAGGTATTTTGAATCGCTGATTTAATGAATCGGCACAAAAATGCTGTTTAAAATATGTAGTTATGAAAACTCATCATGAAAACCTCATGTAAATCCGTTGTGAATTGTTTATTATTATGCAAAATTTTTATTAACTAAAAAGGTATTGAGAAATGAAAAATTATTTCAGATTAAACAATGTTCCCTCACTCAAGTTAAGCTAGTTTACTATTTGATAACAGTAAGGACACTAGAATTCCCATTCTCAGTGTTTAGAATGAAATAATTTCTCTGTGAAGCTAAGGTTTGTGTCTGCATATCATAGAACTGAAGGAATGCATATCAATATAACCTTACACCGACCAGGTTTTTCTCAGACTCTATAGAAACAGTGGTTCTTCCCAAGGGGTAGCAGGTTGAACAGCATTTTGTAGGCTATTCCAAAGGTGCAACATTTAGTTCTTAATAGAAGAAAGAAAACTACTGTTTAAAATTAAATTGAATATGTGTCTTAAAGAGCTTTTCCTTGATAAATTGGACAAGGGAAGCAGTTCCCATAAGATATCTAAATATGAGAAGAAAGTCACATAAGGAAAAATCTGTAAAATAAGTTATTTTAATAAAGCCCATTAACTGTTGGGGCTTTTTCCCAAATCAACAAAATGTAAAAACTGTGGTTTCAGAGCAAAAATAAGGAAACATAAGAATTCAAGAAATTAAAAGCTGGATGGGACCTCAGGTGGTTGAATCCATTGATTCCCAATTTGGGTCAAGGGACTAGAGATAAAAATGAAAAGAATCCTCAGAAAAATCCCCTTCCTAAGTACCTAACTTGATACAAAAGGATAGGAAAAAGTCAGAGATTTTGGTTTTATTTATTTATTTATTTCAGAAGGAAGTCCTTGAGAAGAGGTCAATTTTATAACCACTTATCCTAGACTTAGTAGAAGAGGCTACCTCCAAAGTGAGAAGACTGTATTACTGAATGATTAAAAATATTTTTAGGATAAACTTAAATTTTTAAAAAAATTTATTGTTTTCTGGTTACAGCCTCATATACAGTTATTGTAAAATCTATAAAATCAAGAGAACAAAGGAACAAAAACCACAGCAATAATTTAATTCCACACGAAGATAACTAATTTACAACTAAAACCAGGGTTTGCCGTGACAGGCTCCTAATATTAATAGAGTGAATTGTTCAGAACGAAGGCAGTAAAGCAGAAGGCCCCACCTAACTTTATGATGACACAATCAACCTGCCAAAAATTACATGACTCGGCACAGAGGTAAAAGCTGACAAATTCTTACCTGGTCCCTACTACAATTTCAGGCAACTACAGAAGTAACCGAAAAAAAAATAAATAACAAGGAAAGGATTAATAAATAGAAGGCGGATATACTAAATACAAAGGAAAACAGAAATAAAACCAGTAGTCTCATTTCTTTTAAAGGAATTTAGCAATTTAGGTAAGAAATAAAGGAGAAAATTCCAACTGCGTAATATTGTGATTGAGAAAACTAATGTAACCATAGATAGAGAACATTAAAAATGGTTAAATGAGATGGGGTAGGCATACGCTGCTTTTCTTCAGTCTCACATCTATCATTCCAATTTTTCTTTGACAAAGTACTCATTATCCACATTGCATTCAGGAAGGGACAGATTCCATCACCAGTTCCAGCTTTTGACATATGCCTTAAGACAATAAAACATTTTAATCTACCTTAATGTCCACCAGAGCCCCCAAAACTGCTTTAGGAATTAGGCACATGAATCAATTTAGGCCAATGGGAATCAGGCTGGGGTTTTATGGACATAGTTAGGAAATGGTGCTCTTTTCTGCTGAATTTGAGCAAAGTGGGCATAAATCTAGAATTGTCTACTGTACTGAAAGTGAAACCAACATACATCATAATAGAGTTGAGCCCCTGGATGTTAAGTTTTATGCATCTAACACCACTCATGGACTCTGTAATTACACAACACAATGTATCCTTTTTTTCAGCCCTAAGACAATTGAAACTGGGTTTCCAGTTACTTTCAACTGAAGCAGCTCTGACAATCTTTTAGCTTATATGCAAGTCTATGCCAATAACTTTTCAACTCTATATATAAGAAAAAAATAAATGATCAAAATAGATTTAAGGAAACGTGAAGATTTTAAAAGATTATCACATTTTCCACATGTACTCATCCTTTCTCATCAAACTTATTCAGACTCAGTTGGTTTATAATAAGTTCTTTCCTCTCTTTAAGGAATTGATCATTCCTGTGAATTAACCTGGACTTGAGCGATGCCATTCAATATGGCAACTGCTGGCCACATGTGGCTATTGAGCTCCTGAAATATGTCTAGTCTGAATTGAGAAGCACTCTAAGTATAAAATACACACTGGATTTTGCAGACATAATATGAAAAAAGGAATGTAATATATTTTCAATAATGTTTGTATTGAATGCATGTTGAAATATTAGTATTTGATGTGTTGGTTTGAACAAAATATATTAAATTAATTTAACATGTTTTTTTTTACCTTCTAAGTATGACAACTGAAAAAATTTAAAATCGCATATGTGGCTCACACTTGTGGCTTGTATTATATTTATACTGGACAGTGTTTGCCTAGAGTATATAAAAAAGGAAAACTTTTAAACTTTAGTGAAATACATAGGACATTTTTCTTATATTAATGTTGACTGTGATTTTACAAATGTAACATCACCTTAATATATAAACCCTGAGAAGAATTTAAAATAAGCAGATATGCACTGCCTTTGTGAATACAGACTACTATCTTGTGTATACTAGTCTTAGTAGAAGTTTGAAAACCTTGACAAAAAATTGACTTCTCATTATGGAAACAAGTTTACTTGTTGACACATGTAGGTAGGACTGGTTCTAGGCACAGTTTGATTCAAAGCTCAAATGATGTACCAGGTCCATAGCCTGGCTCTTGGTTGGCCCTGTTCTCAGGTTCTAATCGGTGGCCCCATTGGCTTCAGGCTCAGAGCATGTCTCCCAGTCCAGTAGATGAGAGTTCTCATCTGCTAACTCCCATATAAGTTCTGGGAGTTATTTTCTGACACTGGCTTGAATTGGGTCAATTACATCCTTTGTGGAGGAAGCTGGAAGACTGATTTTGTGTTCAAATATAAAACTTATTATTATGACCATGTGGCAGAGACTGCTAGTTGTCCCCCAATACCTACTCTCAGTTTCCTTCTTAATTATGGGACTCTGATTTTTACCAGATGCAATAAATAAACACCATATTTCCCAGAGACCCTTGCAGCTAGGTGAGTACAGGCACTTAATTCTAACAATGGGATGTTGTGACTTCTAGCAAATATTCTTAACAGGAGTGAACATCCATTTTCATCCTTGTTTCCTTCCTTTAGGCTGAAAAGCATATGTGATGGCTGAGTTTAAGCAGCCTCTTTTGACCATAAAGTGTCACCCTGTGTGGAGGAGAACATGACAATATTATCAAAGGAATCTGAAAACCTGATGATTATGAGACTTTCATGTGAGACTGGTTAGGATTATATGAGAGATATGAATGTCTATCTTTAAGTTACTGTTATTTTGGGTTCTCTACCACTTAAGAATGAACCTAATTTTTACTGATAGAATTCCAAACTATCAATGTTGCGTATGATCCAGGTCATTAATTTTGGATAGCTATTAACATTAAGGAACAGACTAAATCAAATTTTGTTCATATTTATTTTTATTAGCAAATACCTGGCTTAATAGTTTCCTTTATTTTACTGTATACATTTTTAGCCACCTTATTTTTCTTTATATTACTATTTTGATTATAGTTAATATTAAACATGTTTTTAAAATTCTAATATTCAGTAGTTTATTAAGGTTATCTAAACAGTGTTATGTGAGCTATAATTATTCAGGTTTTTAAAATGCAGTTTATCATTATATAATTTAGGAAGTGTCAGCCTGATTATCAAATATCACATACATTTTAGTTCTAGCATTTATTATGAACATCTTTGCAGTTATTAAATCAGTACCAAAATTCCTGTCTGGACATGAGGTTTTATTTCTCCTTTAAAGATTTATACAGATATAATCTTTCTTAGTATTTATGATAATATCATAGTTATCTATAAAAATGTGTGTGAAACAAAGATGTGTGTGTATAAATAAACTTTAAAAATACAAAAATTTAAATTTGAAGGACAGTAAATTCAACTATAGAAGTGATCAGACCAAAATGAAATAACTTTTTGTCTTCTACTTAGAAAAGAACTCAGGAAAAAAGCAGGATTAAAACAGTTGATTTAGTAAGCTAGTGTTAAATAGGCTTAGAAAAATACAGTTTTTAGGAAAAAAAGATAAGGAATCCTGGAAAGTCGGAGGGAACAACAGAGATGAACCAACCCAAGTATGCAGAGGGGAAGTCATAGTTAAAGTGTCATTGCAGACAGCGTTGGCTGTGATATGAAAGATCCTGGTAAAGGGAACTCTTAAGAGGAAAGAGAATCATGTTGGAGCAGAGAATTGGGTTAGGAGGAGGCTGCAGCAGCCCTGAGATAACCGTTAGGGGTAGAAATAGAGAGCAGATTGGAGTGAGTATGTTAGAAGCTATTTAGCAGAAAATCTGGTAATAGTCTAGGTCTGTCTTTACAGCAAGTGCAGGGTTAAAAACCTCATCAACGTGATTTACTGAGAGGAATGGGCTATTGCAAAGAGAACTTTAAGAAGAAAATTAATAGAAGAAACAGGAGCAGTTTTGTCATTTATCAAGTAGGTAATGAGAAAGCCCCAAGTACCCTTAGTGAAATCAATAGGGGAAGTTCAGGAATGCTAAACATTCTGGGATGAATACATCACTTAAGAGCAATAGAGTTTCAAGAAATTTCAATATTCTTAGAACTCCAGTCATGACTATGACTTAGCACTCCAGCTATGACTCTCTGATCCCTGAAGATGGTACAAAACATACATTATGATGAAATGATTTCAAATCACAGGATAATTTTCACAACAATTTTTAGGGATGGCATAGCAAATAATATTGGATACGGGTGTTGCTTTTAAATTTTTCTTTTTCTCTAGGAAATGGGTCCTATTTAAATTTGCATTACATTGGAGGTAAATATAGTTTCCTGGTACTACTGAAAAGTTTCAAACAATACATTTGGGGGGATTTAATATGGAATTAAATGGAATTGGACTAAGCCTCATTGATAATAGCATTCATACCAATTCACGACAAGGACATAGGTTTGCACTTTGTCCATGTATGAGGCACCAGAATATTTTCTATGTTCCAGCACCGTCAAAGAGGGAAAAGCCAATGCTTACTTACAAGAATATTATTTTTTTACACATATGAATTCTGTTAGGTTTCCTGGTATGTTGAGATATGTGTATTTTTTTTCCAAGTGGTAAAGTTTTATTTCATTTCTGGCATGGCCCAGGTGTTTCTTTTGCATGTCTGTGCACACACATAAGGGGTCAATGAACCCAGGCATATATTCGAGTAGAAATATTTTTTGAATTATTGCTTTGAATTATTTTTTTCAAATGTTTTGTATTAGGAAGAATGTAAAGTATGATTTTTAATACTTTTGCATTTTTATGCACAAGTGGATATTTTAGGGCAAATTTAAGTAGATTTATATTAGTATAATTTATATATTATATTAAAATATATATGTATAAATATATATGTAGAGTTAGAACTGTTTAGTAGTTGAAAAGCCTTTGGAACCTCTTTAAGAAAGTCAAAGAAATAAAAGGTAAGGAGAGCATGGCTCCTTTTTCGGAGTAATTCAGATTTACGAAGGCCCAACTTCTCATTCTAGCTATGCCACCCAGACTTTGAGAAATTAAGCTCATTCCTCTTCTTATGTGCTCTGAGAAATAGGAACCAGAAGAGTCTTCACAGTATGTGAATATTGATTTTAGAGGGGTTGGGAAAGAGAATGAAATAATGGATTTATTGAAGGATTCTATACTATTTTATTAAACACTAAGTTGCACTTCCATAGTGCCATAGGAATGTAAAGCACTTTTATTCATATTATCATGCTTGAATTCTCATGAAAATCAATTATAATTCTCCCCAAACTTGTACCCTTGTTAAAACTGGTATATATAGCTATTTATGGTAAGAATGTTGATTTGGGCTCATTCCTGGCTTCCTTTATGTATTAGTTTATGTATTCTTTATTCTTTCCTCCCTATAAATTGTGTTATATTCTTTTAATGATGTATTCTTAAAAGTTTCCTTAATATTTTCCTAAACAAGTTGAGTTCCAATTAAATTAAAAAATAAAATGGAAGAAATGCTATTTTAACAATTAAAAAATCCCCACTTATCATACTAAGTAAGCCAGGCAGAGAAAGACAAATATCGTATGATATCACTTATATGTGAAATCTAAGAAAGTCATACAAATGAAATTATTTACAAAACAGGAATAGACTCACAGACATAGAAAATAAACTTATGGTTACCAAAGGGGAAATGCAAAGGAGGGATAAATTAGGAGTTTGGGATTGACCTACTGAATAGCACAGGGAACTTTATTCAATATCTTGTAATAATCTGTAATGGAAAAGAATCTGAAAAAGAATATATATATATATATTTATATATATAATATATTATCTATCTATCTGTCTGTCTATATCTGAATCATTTTGCTGTACACCGGAAACTAACACAACATTGTAAATCAACTATACTTCAATTAAAAAACAGAACAGAACAAAACAAAACCCACAGAGGTTTAAGGTGATTCAGTCTACTGATCTATACAATAATATAATTAAGGCCTAATATCAGGTAGTTTTTCCACCATAGTTTCTCCATAGCTCTTTGTTTTCTGTGGTTATCTTTGTCATCTTATGCATAAATTAATGCACTCTTTAAAGCTGGGTTAGAGGGTGAAAATGGCTGCAGGAAAACTTTTAATAATAATGTTACCCAGTTTTGATAGACTAGTGCCTCATGGGATTTTACCATTACAGAACTCCACGTATGTGGACATTCAGGAAAAAACAATCCAAACCTAACAGCAACCTCAGCAAAATGAGTCTCCTGTCCCCTCTTGGTATACTTTTTCTGATTAGTGGTTCCAAGTCTCCACACTCCCATTGGATCACTCTTCTCTTTCAGGAAGAATCACCCTTTTTCTCCTCTGTCTATTCTCTTCCTAATGTCAGTTCCAAAACATGCTGTGCCATCTTTCATACATCTTCTGTTAAACCTTAAGAAAAACTGTGGAATGAAGACTCTTTATAAAATTTATTTGCTTAAATAATTCTAGATAACAGTAGGCTCTTATGTTTTTAGGCTAAAGCCCTTTTCTGGTATCTCTGAAATTATTGCATCTTTGCCTCTTTAACTGACAACCTCTAAAGTCAGTACCCTCCACATTTGTAGACCCTCAGCTCGCTACACCAAAGGGGTAGTCCCCTACACCCAATCTCAGACTAACAATAACCCCAAAAGACTGAGGTGATTTCTAGAATACAAGGGAGCTGTAGGACATAGCTAGTTTTCAATAGTGGTCGCTGCTTCTTAAAATGCCCATTTAGGAATTCAAAGTATTAATTGCAGTAGCAGGAGCTGTAGTTAGCATTCTTTAGTGCTGTGTCATGCATTATTTTATAAGCCTTTCCTCATTTAATTATTACAGATCTATGATTTAGTACTATATTGTCTCCATTTTATAGAGAAGATAGCTGATTTTAAATCATTTTCTTTAGAGGAATTTGGTGCTTTATATTATATTTATCTCTCTGTATATATATTTATAAGTAAGTAGATAGACTTACACACGTAAATTTTTAACTAAAGAGTTTGTGTATATCCTAAGAATTTGAGTCCATCACCTGTAGCAGAGCATCTTTGAGGAAAAAAAAAAAAACTATATAGTTTCTTGCAGTTTCTACAGTTTAATTTTAGTTAAAAATGTAGCTTCTTTTGAAACTCCCTAAAGAAGCTGACAAACCAAATGTTAATCTTTAAATGACTGTATTGTGTTCAAATATTTATGGGATGGCAGAGGAAGCTCTAAGACAGCAAGAAACAAGAATTCAAGCAATAATTGGAGATTTTAGTTTCTGAGGGATTTGAAGTTTCTGAAAGGCAATAACTGGGTTCCCTCTCATTTATAAATGCCCAGGAGACCACAGAGAGGAATTAAAGGGCCTTAGAGTTAAAAGAGACAGCAATCAAAGGGAAGAAGGCAAGCAGATGTTGGAAAGGCTCACAAAAGTTTAAGGTGTGTTACAGGAATCAGCACATGACCAGGGTACAGGCTATCGAGAAAAAACAGAACAGAATTATTGATAAATTCTATCCAATTAGGAATTTACAGTGCATTTTATAATTATAATTCCTCATTGATATGCTCTGAAAAATTTGTAATTTAGCTTAATAAGGGAAGAATTATTTATGGAAGGAAGAGCAGAAATAGAAAATTAAGATTGATTCCAGATTTCTGAAGCATTTTACCTGTTTTAGATGTTAGTTCAAATCTTTCATGAGTGCTACCAAAATAACTATGGGGGACAGAAAAATAAGAATAAACTCTTTTATACCTCGAAGCTCCAGCAGCCAATAAAAATAATAATATAAAAATATTAAAATATAATAATTTATATTTACCTTTAGCATATTGTATTAAAGAAGCAAATTCTTACAGTAGGATACCAAGAGCGGCAGCATCTGGGAACTGGTTAAAAATGCAAATGCTTGGGTCCTACCCCAGACTCCTTAAATCAGAAACTCTGGGGTGTGGCCATTTGATGTGTTTTAGCAAGCTCTCCAGGTGATTGTGATGTATGCTCAAGTTTGAGAAACGCTGGGTTAATGTGACACCAGGTGCTATGGCCGACAAACCCCTAATCTCAATAGATTAAGATAATGAGAATTAATTTCTGCTTAGGGAAGAACTCATGGCTGGTGTGGCTCCTTGAGAAGCTGTGCTGCTTGGATACAGTCCTCCCCCTGGCGCCTCTGCACATTGACCAAGCGGCCCCATGTATCTTGGGAGGCATTTCCATTGTAGTTGCCTGGAATGAGAATAACATTACTTTAGCTAACATTCCTTTGGCCACATCCATCTAACTGCAAGGGAGGCCTGGAAATATAGCCAAGTTTATGCCTAAAACACAAGGAAGCCAATGCCAGTAGCTAGCTGACTTTGCCAAGCACATGCTTACCTATCAATTCTTTACTCCAGTTTCTCTATTGAACTGTATATATGTTTCTATTCTCATAGCTCCATTTATCTGCAACATTTGTTCACAGCCTATTTACAATTTTAACACTGTACTCGATCTTGGATATTGTGGTATCTCCTTAAACATTTCACAGATAGTAAAAGAGCATCCTGTGTTTTGAATTTTGTCAGTTTTAACTTTAACATAAATACGCCCATACAGGCTAAATTAGCTTAATCACTAGAAAAATTGTTTTCTATAGAAATAAAATTTTAAAAAATTTTTTATCATCTTTATATGCCAGTAGCATAAAACTATGTTCTAGAAACTACCATATGAGCTGGAAGAATCAAAAACGTATTTTAATAAACGCTGGTGGTATTACAAAAGTTAGAAAGAAACATTGTCTTTAGACAGCCTACCAACTGCATGGGTGAGTCTCCTATCCTGTTCCTTCAAAGAGCTCTCTTCTGGATTTCTGCCAGAAGATAAAGAGCATGTTACTCAGCTTGGTCTTTGGAGAGATATAACCGAACTGGCAGATAATTTATTAATACTGCTTGACCTCTTTGTCATACTGATTTATTTATTTACTTATTGGAGAGGAGTGTATATACTGGGATGTCCCATTAAGAGAGGTTATGGAATCATCCTAGGAGTGTGTGTGTGTGTGTGTGTGTGTGTGTGTGTGTGTGTGTGTGTGTGTGTGTATTTGTGTTTCTCTGAAGTAGACATTTGACTAGATACCGTATTGAAGATTTATAAATCATGATGATTTTGTGATTTTATTCTAAAACTATTTACCTTGCTCATTTGAATGTCTATGAAAATATTATGTCTGCATTTAAAATCAGAAAATATCACCAATTATGAACCGAAACTAATGTCTCAGATCTCTGGAATTCTTTTGGTGACTGTCCTGTATTTCTAACTGGCATCTATCTGCCTGGAAGTTGTGTACATTTAAAAATTTGTGCCTGGACTGGTCATTTAGATTCTTAATTACAAATATTAAATTAAAGTTTTATATATATATTATCCCTGGTTTTGTAAACTTAAAAAAATCAACCCCAAATATTAAAGTTTTGGAAATGGTGTCACTTTCTTTAATTCAAATGTTAACTCATCACAAAATACTATTTTATTGAGAGTTCAAGACCTGATACATTACTCAGAGCAAGAAGACATTTCTTTAAGTGTTATAATACTAACAGCATCAGTAAGTATTTATTGAATAGTTGTAAAAGATTATTGCCATAAGATTGGCCTTATGTGGTTTATTTACACATGGTTTTGCTGCTCAGAGGCAAATATGAATTAAATAAATAAATAAATACGTTTACTATGTTCAGGGTAGATTTGACATAGCCTGAGGAATAAATCTGTGGCCAAGTAGCATGATATGTGCATGACACCTACCATCATGTTATAGGTTTCACTTTAAGACATACATGGTTTGTAATTCCTGAGTATTTCCCTTCCTACTTAAGTAAGCTGCCACTAATTCGGCAGTGGTATAAGCTTAGAATTAATCAAATTTTTTGTATACTTGGTCAATTATAATGAAGAATTCAAAGCAATTCTGTATTTGTAGGCAACTCTTTGATTACCTTTATGCTTTTCTCTTTATTTTTCTTACTGTAGTTATTTATTGTGCAAAGCAAATCATAGCTTTCCTTTGTACACTTGACTTCCTCTAAGTAAGGAATTTTTTTTTTATCTGTATTTTCCCCAGAAGTTACTCACTTCATTAAGTCTCCAAAGCATGACCTAATTATCTCATTCTCCAAATGAAGTTTGAAACCATCAATTTGTATAAGTCGTGAATGCCACTTTTGATTTTTCCACTACTACTCTATCTGACTTACAATAGATATTAAAAACTTCTCCAGTCTTTTGTTTTCCTGCATTTCAGGAAGCATAACTACACAAATTTAAGAGAGCAGACAAAAATCCTTGTGTTTCTCATATCTTGTTTTATTTTTCCAATGTTCCAGTGAAAAATCATACTCCTCACTCTTTTCACCATTTCACAGGTGAGGATTTTGAGGAACAGAGATACCAAGTAACATATCCAGGGAGGGCACATGTGATCAGTGGCAGGATACCAAAACTCCAAATTCTCAAGATGGGGTCTATTTTAATTAGATCTTGTAGTTACTTCAGTAAACGTACTACTATCTTTTTTTCTCTATTATTATTGTTTTATTTTACTTTTATTTTATTTTATTTCTTTGTGGTACGTGGGCCTCTCACTGCTGTGGCCTCTTCCGTTGCGGAGCGCAGGCTCAGCGGCCATGGCTCACGGGCCCAGCCGCTCCACGGCATGTGGGATCTTCCCGGACTGGGGCACGAACCCGTATCCCCTGCATTGGCAGGCGGACTCTCAACCACTGCACCACCAGGGAAGCCCTCTATTATTTTTAAACTATTGAAAATTGTAAATTTTATCTCTCAAAAAACTCCAAATTTTTATAAATTTCCTAACAAAAGAATTTCAGATAAATGAGAACAATAATCTCAACTTTGACAAATGGAAGATTCTCAGAAAAGGACGTTAGTTCCCTTTATAAAGTATGATGCCCAGAAGAGAAGAATTAGAGATAGATTTTAAGCTGTATACATTAGAGGAAAGTATTGACACTAATTACCCAACATTTCTGCAATGTTGTTTAGAATAGTTTAGAACTATTGGACAATTGGAACAAAAGCTTTAAACTCCTCAAAACTTACAGTATTGAAATACTCAAATTTCAGTTACAAGCATTTTTCCTAACTTGTTTTTAACTTGTTAAAAATCCAGCCACAAGCAACAGATGAATTTCTGGAAACCTAAAGATTCATTCTAATTTTGTTTATGAGTTTCAAGTTCTGAGACACACATATTTGAAACTTTCACATTGCTTTACACTTTGTTGAGTGAGCCCCAATTAATCTTAAAAGAGAGAAATGAAAAAGACCTTACTTCCCATAGATTCTACAAAACACCAAATCTGGTCTAGATATCTGAAATTAAATATAGGATTTTAGTAGTTTAAAATAAGTAGGGGTGGGCTTCCCTGGTTATAAAAATTAGAGGGCAAATGTGCTCATTAAATATACATTCAGGGTGCAATTTGAATATGTTTATAATAAATGGAGCTTTTTATCTTTTATTATTTTTTAATTGAACTTTTTATATTCAATGCAAACTTGGAGTGCCCAACATTATGATAGAGGAGTAAGTGGAGATAGTGACTATGGAATGGACTTGAAAAATAATTATTTTGTGATTATCTGATTATCTCATCAAAATGTTATGTATGAAACTGAAAAGCATATAGTTCTTAATGAGACCAGTATAGATCTCTTGGTATCTTGATTGTGTTACGTTATTTTGAAAGAAAAATTACAAATATATAAAAAAGTCTATATACAAAAGTGGTGACAGAGCTTCATCAATATTTTAGTCTCATGAAAAAAATTAACCAGAAAAAATTCTATTAATTTCAAAGTAGGTAAGTATATCCAACCTCTTCTCTTTGATAGTCATTTTAGAAGCGTATATTGCAACACATTAGCCTCTCTGGTTTCTGAGGGCACTAATCTCTATTACAAACATCTGATAATTCTTACTTCAAAAGTGCTTTTTGAGATAACCAAATCTCGTTAATTTAGTCTTGCATTAGTGTTAACTTCATTAATTTTGTTTTACTCTCTGAACGCCAAACAGAGAAACAGAAGCTTTTTAAGCCCCGACACTCAAAAGCTTCTGAATGGAAAGTCACTTTATGAGTCAGGAAAAAGTTAAACTTAGAAAGAAAGTGAATTCTTTTCCACTTCGAAAATTGATGCTTTCCCATTTCCAGAATGAAATGGATAACAGGTAGTAGCTGAATTTTTGAGCATATTTATAGAATTACACATATTTCTGGCACCTAGACATATGCACTAGAAATTTTGTGAACTTGTACATACTTGCATCACTTTTTTGCTTGAAATGTTTTGATTTCCTAAGAATCAGTTTTATCCATATTTAAATATAAACACAAAAATAGTTTCAAAGTCATATATAAATAGAAAAAATCCATTTACTTCTCTCCATCTACAAGGTAGCCAATAATTATTGCCATAGTTATGCTTATATTAAGACACAAATGTTTTGACACATGCACCCCAATGTTCATTGCAGCACTATTTACAATAGCCAGGTCATGGAAGTAACCTAAATGCGCATTGACAGACAAATGGATAAAGAAGATGTGGTACATATATACAATGGAATATTATTCAGCCATAAAAAGGAACGAAATAGGGTCATTTGTAGAGACGGATGGACCTAGAGACTGTCATACAGAGTGAAGTTAAGTCAGAAGGAGAAAAACAAATACCGTATATTAACGCATATATGTGGAATCTAGAAAAATGGTACAGATGAAGCAGTTTGCAAGGCAGAAATAGAGACACAGATGTAGAGAACAAACATATGGATACCAAGGGGGAAAAGTGGGGGGGTGTGGGTGGGATGAACTGGGAGATTGAGATTGACGTATATACACTAATATGTATAAAATAGATAACAGGGCTTCCCTGGTGACGCAGTGGTTGAGAGTCCGCCTGCTGATGCAGGAGACACGGGTTCGTACCCCGGTCCGGGAAGATCCCACATGCCGCGGAGCGGCTGGGCCCGTGAGCCATGGCCGCTGAGCCTGCGCGTCCGGAGCCTGTGCTCCGCAACGGGAGAAGCCACACCATGAGAGGCCCGCCTACAGCAAAAAAAAAAAAAAAAACCCACAAAAAACAAACAAAAAATAGATAACAAGTAAGAACCTGCAAAAAAAAAAAGACACAAATGTTTTATGATTGTGTCTTAAGAAATAAGATTCTATACCTTTTTGTTGAATTGTGTCAAGCTCTTGCTTGCATCCTTCAACTCGTGTATCTGTAAAATGGGACAAATGAGATGTTTCATAGCCATTTCACCCCAAGATGGTATGAGGTGGACGCTTGGATGATTCACTAATATGACAATTATTGTTGGAGTAATCCATATGAATTCATGTACACCACTAGGGTTTATGTCAATAATGGTGCACAATTACATGAAATAATACGGTAGTGATTTGAAGAAATCGATTTCTCTCTCTCTCTTGTTTTTTTTTCTCTCTCTCTCTCTCTCTCTCTCTCTCTCTCTCTCTCTCTCTCGGTAAAACTCTCTCTAGCATTTCAGAATTTATAACATCTTTCTTAAGATTCATTTTAAGGAACATAAGGCAGGGGGTAAGCCATGAAGGTTGGCAGGACACCACAAACCTATCAATGATACACAAGTTTAAAGGAGTGTTTAGTCACTTTCATATGTTTTTCTAAATATATTTGCACTATTCTGTCACAAACTATGAATTTATTAAGAAGTATTTGCCTCTTTTAATAATAGGATAGAAAGAACTCATCAATTTGAGATAAGTAATATAAAACTAGAATGTTTTTAGGCATATATTGAGCAGTAAGTGCTGAAGAAAGTCTAGCTGCCAAATCATTGGTTTTTTGGTGGTCTCTAATTTTTATATTACTTCATTCAAACCTACTTGCAGCAGAATATGAGATTCAGTGGGAGAGACAGGATAATTTACCAAGTGTTTTTTCTTTCTTTTAAATATTTTACAAAGTCATGTAATCTTTCCATCCCTTTCATATTACAATTTTGTAGACATTGGATTACACGGACAGCTCTAAATAAATGAACTTCTAAAATAAATCAATTTTATGACATTTGAATAGGTTTCCTCATTGCTGAAGCAATAAGTTTCACTGATATAAATCTGAGTGTAACATATGGCCTCAGCCTTAGGCCAGGGTGTTCCATTTGAATTATTCTAGGCTTTTCCTTACAGTGCTGTGCTCCAAACATGAATCCAATTACCAACTGCAGTCAGGCAATTGAAAGGCTGCAGGAGAAATACTCTAATAGATGGGGAGGGTGTGCAAAGGACTATGATTTGTGTGGTAATCAGCAAGAGAAGGTCAATTGTAATAGAATAGACTGGTTTCCAAGACAGAACTAATGTAGGATGCCTTCCACTTCATTGAGGGATGCTATCAATAGATTTGTTGTTTTCATTACCAAGAATGTCACTTACTGACAAAATGAATAAAGTGTGAGAAGGCCTGTTGATGGATCAGGTGATTAAAACCTAGGTTGCAGTGAGCAATTAGCAAACTGATGACCTTTTTTTGAGGACTAAGAATAGGAGGTTGAAAGAAAGGTGTTATGTAAATGTCTATCTGAAAAGAATAGTTTTATGTTCTTTAAGATTTATGTTCAGACTCTAGGATTCATAATAGGAAGGCTAAATAAATATGCATCTCCCCAAGATGCAATCTTTCTTTTGATGCTCTAAGTTATTGAATTTCTTCTCAATAGAGAAAACAGCAATGCAAAAGAAGGCCTACTGTTCATACCACATATTTTCAACAGTGTAATTCCTTAAACGATTGTACAGATAGTACCCTGTAAGCTCTCCCAACAAAAGAATTCATTCCATTCATGGGGTCTCTATTTTCCTTTGAGTCCTGAGTCGAGTTAGTCTCATAGCCAGATGATTTTTCTTATGAATTATAGTAAAAGCAAAACAAAAGTCTCTGTGAATCTAATAATCCGAAAGGCTTTTACCAGAAATATCAGATATATTTTTATAAAGGTAAATCCTAGGCTGAAGGAATGACTTACCCAAGGCTAATCTTATCTAAATTCCCACCTCCACTCTTTGGCACTAACCCGTCAGACTATAAGGGAATACTTCCTCTTTTTAAGTTTGCTCAAAGGCTCTACTTCCTTTACCCCTCAGTCAAAATATATAAAAGAGTGCACTTTGCTGCAGGTGTCAGGCTACCAGCGAATCACCTTCACCTACTACATAGAAATTGCTATGGAAAGAAGTAGAGAAAAATTAAAGCATGACAATTTAAATAAATAATACTGCAATTTCAAAAGCTTACCTGATTACAAATAAAATAAGAAAAATATATCCCCGCCTTCTTGTACAGCACACCTTTGTGATTTTTTGACTTCATAGGAATATTCAAATCCTAAAGGTGTACAATACTTCCAAAACAGTAATAATTTCATTGAGTGCTTCAGTCTCCCTGATTGCAAGCACTCATTTATACTTAAGAATCAACTAAAACTCAAAGTCCTACAGTGAATTACTAAGAATGCAAAAGGAATTTGAGATGCAGTCAGTATTAAGGATCTTTTATTGAGAAGACTGACTGCTATTAGGACAAAATACGCCTGTGCAAGCTCTCTGAAATTTTAGTTAAATATATCAAAAGCCGTTTAACTAATTAAAAAAGCCACTGTGCTAATAGAGCCATCCGTGGCTCTCTGGCACATCCTAAGTGAAGGATGTCTTTGGGAGTGGTCCTTACAATGTGGAGCAGCCATCTGTTCACCATATCTGATCGCTGTTCATTCTGTAAGAGCTCTCCAGCTTCCAGCACTTACGAGCGATTAGCTGATGCCCAAGGATCTTGATGCTGCATTTTCCCTGGGCAATCAGAAGAGGAGGGAGTCCATGAGAGCTTTAAAAGGCAAAGATATGCCTTGTTAGCAGCTATATTTGAATCAAGCTTTAGAGTACAACAAAATCCTACATAAATATGTACCTAGGAAAAAGAGAAAGATTTTTCAGGCTGATGTCAGAGGAAGAAAAAAAGTTATTTTCTGGTATAATCTTTTCTACTCCATTTTCTACAGGAAACCAGGTTCTACATTTTTCTGGGGCAGGGCATTTCGTGGTTAGAAAAAGAAAAGTTTTTAATTGCATTTGTCACGTGCTTTCCTCAGCAATTTATTTTCCCAGCAGTTACAGCTACCTTTTAGTTGTTATTTGGTGAGCACAGCTCCTGGCTCCAGTGCAGATTTTAATTTTGAAATATCGGGCTGCTGACGATGCTTCTTCTGTTGGCATGAAGGGACGTTGTCTGGAATTCTTTGACTTCCTGAAGCAATTTTATTTCCTGTTTTAATTTTAGTATATGTCTCTATTAATCATTTTTGAATAGATTATTCAATAGAATTTTATGTTCAAAGAGTTTTTTCTTAACAAATGAGTTAAAGAGACGAGGATTCTGAATAACTATCCTTTCCTTCTCTTTCTGACCTATATTTTTTCTTAAAGTTGCACACAGGTTTTGTCAACTATGGTAAGGTAGAATTAATGAAAATGTTTGTTCTATGATAAAATTCCATATACATGTATTTTCATTGAAATTCTGCTTTTTTCATTATCTTTTCTTACGTCAAACTTTTTACACAGGTGTACTTAGCTAGAGAAAGCTTTCTCTGCATAAATCTCAACTCAAGTAAATAATAAACTACATGCATGATATTTTCATAAATTCCTGTTAATCCACTATTTGTCAAGAGAAAATATGATATTAATTAAACACAATTGCCTGTTTAAATACTAAGAAGTTAATAAATTTAAAAAAGCTTTGCTTGTAGAAGATATAAAAGAGAGTTCTCAGATTTCCCAAGGGCCATTAATATACAGCCAATATTTTTGATTCATTTTTTTCCTTAAGTGATCAAACTAGAAAAAACATATGGCATTTAGAGAGCATTATAACTGGAGCACAAACATGACCAAGAAAAGCTCATCACTCAGAAATGGGGACTCCACAAAGGATGATCCGTTGTGCTGCTGAAGATGACATCAGTAATCATTGCATCCATTTATGGCAGCAAAAAGAAACCAAACTTTGTAGGTGAAACTCAGAGAGCTGAGTCACCAGTCAATAATGGCATGCATGTGAATCCAACTGAGTCAACTTCACACAAGAATCTTCAAGTATCAGATGAGGTTTTCACAGTGATAGTGTAGAGTCAGAAGTCCTTAAAAAGATGCTTAGTTGAGCAGGAAATGTCTTGCATATGGGAGTAATATGTGCATAAAACTCTCTAAAGTTGTGTAATAAATTTTATTTTAAACACTTCTCCAAATAGGGTGATGATATTTCCCCCTTAATAGTATATTTGCACAATTCTATTCCTTCTCCAAAATTAAAATTTAGACTCTTTTATCTAACTTCTAACTTTGATACAATTTGTATTAGCTAAGGCCAAGTGGCTTAATATTAATCATCAAATGAAATGAATGAAAGCACAGGAGGAAATGCCAATTAATTGGGCATAACCAAAGAAGTTTTTCTCATCTATTTTCCTGGAAATGGAGCTTGTGAGGATAGACCACAAAGCTACTAAATTTTATAATGAAAACGCTTCGTAAAAGACAGAATAAGCTCTGAGTATTGATTACACACTGCAGGGAAAGGACTAACTGGGTTAAAATTCTGAAAGAGAAGGCTTAAATTTGAAAATGGAAGTTGCCATTATGATGTTTATTCAGGGAAATAAGGAGTCAAAGGCCAAACTTTCCAGGATATGAGTTCAGATCTTTAAATAACAGCATTTGAGAAAGGAGGTGAAAATAGTTCTAAAGGCCAGCATATAATATCAGGTATATCAACACTTCCTCAGAAGGTTTCTGAATAAAGAAAGAAAACACTAATGCTAGAAGAGTTAGCTCCCCAAATTAAAACAGCTCCTATCACAAAGATGCTGAAACAATTTATATGAGCTCAACTTAACTCCTTCATTTTATGTCATAAACTGAAGTGTTCTCTAACCACCTGAAAATTTGCTCAGCCCAGGTGAAAGATGACTTTATGAAGCTTGATTCTGAATACTAGGGTTTCAGTCCAGCTATCGGGGCACAAAGAAAACTGAAAATAAAAGGTGACCTGTGGTAACGTCAAAAGAAAATTCTAGAAAGTGATACAAAGTCAGGTTAAAGCAGTCACTTTACAAAATACAATTTGTGAATTAAAAAATTTTTTTCCTTTGAAAGATAGAACTTTGAAATACATGGCTTCCTTTCATGCCTTATTTATTAGCTTTATTTACTTACTTATTTTTGCAAAAAAATATTTTCCTCCAAGGTTAAGATGAAAAATTAGTCACAGCTGATGCTTATATATTTTACAGTCCTATGTAAATCAACCAATAACCAAGTAGAAAACAGCTTTCTATTTTTGATTCTCCAGATGGTAATGAACCATTTCCATCTTTGATTCATGACATGGTTGATCTTTGCTCCATCAGTGGTCACCTGTGCTGTTAAAACAGACCATGGATTATTTATTCAGTTGTTGCCTATTAGTTCCTCAGGAGTTAAAAGATCTGAACAAATACAAAGTCTTACACTATTAGTGGGAAATTCAAGTCTAGAGATCAGTATTAAGCCAGTCCCTAAAATGTGCTTGTTTTATGAGAGGAACCCCAAACTGACCTCTGATCAGGGCGTATTAGAAGAATTTTTCCCTTGTTACTAATTAAATAGCTGTATTTGCATTATTTTCCTTTACAGTCAAGGTATGACATCAGCTGTCTCAGGGAACTTGAGACAGAGAGGAACTTGAAGGCAAACAGAGTCAAGTTCCCATTTAAGCAGGAAGAATATATTTTGCATACTAAGGTCCTGACGTTTGGCATCTAGTGTGCAGTAGCTTATTGTGATTGATATACCAGCATATCACATGTCAAAGGGCTCTTCATTGAAGTTTGAGGAGGGCAAAATGAAAGATTTATTAAAACTCAAACTTTTCAGATGTTAGGTACCTGCTCTCCCCAAGGCAATTTACTTAAGAGCCACAGAAAGCAAGAACAGTGGCTCAAAATGTCATATATTTTTGGTCCTGTGGAGTGTCTAAATATACACTGGCAAGTATATAGAAGGATTTGGTATGTTCAACAACCTTGGCGGCAATGTTTGGGTAATCCTTTTTTGTTCATCACATATAATACATCAGCTACTTCTGCCCTATCTTTTTTGTATGTATATTATTAGGTGCCTTCCTATGCAAATATATCCACACATTGCAGAGAAAAAGAAGATTACCATAATGATTCTGAAAGTGTTCTCGTTTCAAAAAGAAAATTCTCTTCCTCAAGAGCACATAGTTTTGCCCCTTCATATATGTTTTTGAATTTCCAATATAAATATATTCATTTCTCCCTCTTGGAATTATTGACACTTGTGCAAAGCTAAGCTATATCTGCCTCTTCATAAAAAGTCTTGATAATTTTCTTTGTTACATCACAGCTGCAGAGTAACCATAGCAACCAACTTAAGAAACAGAAATAGTTATTGCTACATGCCTTCCACATCTGGAATGTGCATATGGAAGAAATGCTATTAAAATACATTAAAGAAAAGAAGTTCTCTCAGTTTTACAAATATCTTCATTTTTTGACATTGCCCTTGCAATCATTTTGCTTGAGTAAATCATTACTAAAATCAAAGTTCAACTTGTCTAACATATATAGTGAATCATTCGAAAGCAATGAACATAATGTCACACTCACAGATAAGGCCAAAGATGGTCTGGTTTTGTGTGTACTGTCCTCAATTTTGAAGACTTGGGTGCTTTGGGTAGTTTTCTATGGAAGAACGCAGTATTTGGGTCTCCAGTCTGACTCTCTAAGCCGTGGTAGAATATTATACTCTAATAAATTTAAACTAAAATCTGTCAGGATCGCCTTCCCTAGTTTCTTGCCTACGGTTACAGGTCATGGTCTGCTTTTTTTTTTAAATAAAATATTGGGGAATGATTTCAAATTTACAGAAAAGTTACAAAGTTAAAACAGAGAGTTTTCATATACCCCTCACCCATTTCAATTTCCCATAACATTTTCATCTCATATTACATCATTGGTACATAACTATTTATTTGGGTATTACCAGTGATTCTACAAATGTCCTTTTTTATGTTCCAAGATCTAATCCAGGATATTTTTCATGTCTCTTGGATCTCTTCAAGTCTATGACAATGTATCAGTCTTTCCTTGATTTTCAGTCTTAAGGAGGATTGTACAAAATGCCCCTCAATCTGGGACTGGCTGAAGCGTTCTTGTGATTAGACTGGTGTGATGGGTATTGGGAAGAATCTCTCTGAGGATAAGTGCCCTTTTCACCACATCGTGTCAGGTGGCACATGGTATCAACATGCCTTAGGACTGTTGGTATTACCCTGATCACTTAATTAAGGTAGTGTTTGTCAGTTTTCTCCTTATAAAGTTACTATCTTGTCCTTTCCACAATCTAGTCTTTGGAAGCAAATCACAAAGCCCAGCCCATAATCCAAAGGAATGGAATTTAAATTCCACCTCCAGAAAGGGGAATGTATCTACTTATATTATTTGGGATTCCTTTCTCTCCCATTTATTTATTTATTCTGCTATTTATATCGGTATGGATTCAGGCATATTACAATTCAATACCAGGTTACTTATTTTGTCACTCAGATTGTTCCCATTTTGGCTATTGGGGGCTCTTTCAGGTTGACACCTGAGTGTCTTTGACATGACCTCATCCTTTTAATTTTGGAGTAATTCCTTGTTTTCTAGCACTGCCAAATGCTCCAGGCTCATCTTGCATATTCCCTGCCTCCACCCTAAAATTAGCTATTTCTCCAAGGATCCTTGCTAACTTATTAGAGAATGGTATTTAAAAACCAAGATTTCAATGGTGGGTGGATCATAGCTTGTTTTTGTAGTTAAACCCAGTTCCACTCTTTCAACATTCTCTTTTAACAAACACTATTAGCACTAACCTGATTGCTGTGGAGAAAGCTATCTCTTTTAAGTTTTTCTCCTTCGGTTTGCATCATTTCACAACAACTAACTGGAAACAGGCATATTACCTTGAAATCACTGAAAATTCATATTTTCATTTTTCATAAGATAGAAAAATCATAAGTTTGTAAAACTAAAGCATTAGTGGGAAGTGTTATTTTAACAGTTTTGGTGCTTCCAGCTGCGAGTAACAGATTTGCTGATTAAAATTAGGGTGTTACTATTTTGTACTATGGTTAAATTTGGTAGCTGAGCAACATGAAGGCTCTGGCTGGCTTCATTGTAAATCTGTTGGCTGCCCTTCATTGTTGCAAAATGTCTGATGAAATGTAAGCCACGTATCCTTAAATAACTACCTCTAAGGGCAAGAAGAAAGACATACTTCTCCTTGGGTATTTTGTCTTTTATCCGGGAAGAGAATCTTTTCCAAAAGTTGCCAGGAGACTTATTCCTATGCCTCACTGGGTAGAACAGTGCTCATCAAACCAAAAACCATCACTGGCAAAGGGAGATAGGCTCGACCCTACTGGCTTAGACCAATCATGATTTATCCCCTGGAGCTCATGGAGAGAATCACCTTCCTTAGATCACTGCTGCCCAACCCACTTCTCAATAAAACCAAAACTTTGTGAGGAAGAACTAAATTATGGATGGTTGGTGGACATTATATCATAAAACATATTTGCACAATGTAAATGTCACATACTCCTACTGTGGAAAATTGTGGGGTTTTCTTTTACCCTCAGGATATTTCTTGTCACCCCTAAGTAATGGAAAAGATAAAGCAAAATTTTTGACCCTGCTGACCTTGTTGCCTCAGCAAAACATGTACCTGTGATTCTGCCATAGTACTTTGGTCCAGGTGATGGGGCAGGTGTGTAAATCTCTGCTGGGGATGCAGCTGCACTATTTGGGACTCAGACTAATGATGAGCTAGGAAATGTAAATAAACTAGAGGAAGGATATTAAAGTGGTGTTTTATCAATACAGTTTTTCAAATAAATAGCAAAATGAGTGTAGGAACATCTTCCTAATCGTCTCTTGAGTTCGTGTGTGTGTGTGTGTGAATTTTTAGCATACAGTACTCTGAAAAATTCACCCACGTTAGAGGGCATGCTGACTGCATTGATCTGGGTGCTTCAGTACCTTGTTCTGGGTTTCATTGCCCTCTAGAAAGCTGCATGAATCATAGGCTTTCTTGGAAAATCTATTATCTTTTAAAAAAATACATTAAAATGTACACTAAGAGCCAAGGACGGGAAAAGCCCTGTCAGTACAATTAATATTAGGCTGATTAGTGAGAAATAATTGGTCATTTCAGTCAAATTCAGTAATAAAAGATACTCATGATTCCATATATATTATTATAATTGTCAACTTAATATCTTGGGAATGAGATATAAAACTTAGGAAAAATTGATCACCCTTATTACACCTGCAGTGACTGAAGGAAACATCATCATTTATAACATCTGAGTTATACCTATAGAATTTGCCTTTGTGGTGAAAATTTGTCCTCTTTTATTTTTAAAATACTGCCCAGAACAAGTTTACCTTCAGAGTAGAGAATATGGAGTTAAATGGCATGGGTTCAGAGACTTGAATCTACCACTAACTAGTTGAATGACCTTGGCCAAATTAACTGCTCTTGCCTTGGTTTCCTCATCAGAAAAGTGTGAACGATAAAAACAACATATTTCCGGTTTGTAATTCTCACAACATGATTCAATTTATGCTAGAACCAGTTCCTGGCACAGCATATGAGTTACAGTAGTGGTTGTTATCACAATTATAATTATCTACTTGAGAATTAAAGAAAAATAAATCTTTCTTTTTAAAATTGTCATGGTGTGACTTCCCTGGCGGTCCAGTGTTAAGACTCCGCACGTCCACTGCAGGGGGCGCTGGATTCAATCCCTGGTTGGGGAACTAACATCCCGCATGCAACGCGGTGCGGGCAGACATTTTTTTTTTTTAATTTTAAATAAAATTGTCATGGTAATAAAATATATAGGAAATGCTCAGTTATAAACAAAGGAAGGTGAAAGACAAGAATTCATCTGTATCAAAGTGAGATGAAAGATTTTTCTCTATCTTGTAGTAAATTACTTCATCCTTAACATCAGAGGAAACTACTTTCGAACTTTGGGTTGAGAGAAAGAGGAAGTTCTCTGCCACAGATGACTGAAGGTCCGGGGGGAGATTGCGGAGAAACCAGTGACAGTGGCAGAGGAGAGATAGTGGCGATGGCACAGAGAAGGTGGCAGCTTCAGCCTTGAATCCTGTAAAGTGCTGCTGGAGCAGACTAGGTGGCCAAGCTCCTTTACCACACCTGACCAAGACCTGGATTTTTCTTTCTCAGAGTACTCAAAACCCAAGAGCAATACTCCCAAACGTTGGGTATTTGTGGGCCATGGTGGTAATGATGCTTGATTTTTGAGTTCCTAGTGTTTTGAGCTCTGCTGTCATTAATATACTTTAAGAATGATAAAAATAAAATATTTGAGGATTTTCTTTAAAAAATTCACTTTCTGGGGCTTCCCTGGTGGCGCAGTAGTTGAGAGTCCGCCTGCCGATGCAGGGGACGCGGGTTCGTGCCCC
>NW_020174929.1:805055-876968 GCF_003031525.2 Neophocaena asiaeorientalis asiaeorientalis | reverse complement strand
AAAAAAAAAAAAAAAAAAAAAAATTCACTTTCTGAAATAAAATCCTGATTTGGAGGAAATACTAGAGAGAAAGCTAAGTGACTCTCTCCTATCCTCAGAAAGACTATTCATTGATATCCCTAAAAGAAAAAAAAAAATCTATAATTTCCTACGGTAAGGTACTTAACTATAAAGATCTTCCTATTAAAAAATCTGATATTTTATTCATTAAACATATTTAAATATATGTGGGCATGTGTACATATATATATATATATATATATATATATATATATATATATGCAGATATATGCACATGTGTCCCAAAAGACATGCATTAGAATCTTTATAGCTGCTGTATTCAAATAGTCCCAGACTAGAAACAATACAAATGCTCAACAACAGGTAAATGAACAGGTAAATTGTAGTATATTCATATAATTAAATACATTTTAAAAGAATAAAATATTGCTACACACACTAGCATGCCAGAATTTCATAAATACTTTGTTGCATAAAGGAAACAGACACAAAAGTGTCCAAAGTGGCGGATTTCATATATATGAAGTTCACGAAAAGAAAGGAAAACTAACCATCAGGGTTAGAAGAACAGAGGTTACCTTCATGCGGAACGATGGAGAATCGGAAGGAGCATTGGGGAATTTCCTGGGATAATGGAGCTGTTCTAGATCTTAACCTGCATGGTGGTCACATAGGTGCATACATATGTAAAAAGTCATCAAGCTTATATGTCAATTTAATGCCATTTACACACTTTACTACATGGTGTGTGTGTGTTTATAATTTGTGTGTGTGTGTGTTTATAATTCCAAAGAGTTTTTCTGAATAGTTTTTAAGTACAGTGGAACAGAAGCATAGTAGGGTACCATGGACTATTAATCAGACCTTAAGAGGTCAGCTTAGGATACAGTTGTAGATAAAATACAGAATTCTTAATTAATTTTGAAGCTCAGGTAAGAAAAAAGTTTAAGTGTGTCTCCCCACAACTTCCCCCAAAATTGGTTGTTTATCAGCAATTCAAATTTAATTGGACTGTCTATACTTTTATTTGCTAAGTCTAGTAACCTTGGCATGAGGTGAAGCTTGGGGTCAAGAAATACTGCCCTGGATGTGTATCACTGACTTCCATTGCAATTGCCAGATAAAACCCAATGGATTCATTTCTCATGAGCCAAATAAAATTTTTCTTGCTATTATTAAGCAGGAAGAAGGCTTTCTTTTTATGGAGTTAAATTCATTAACTCTAAATTTTTATCTTGTAGAACTGGAGAGGAGCAAAACCTCAGGATGGAGAAAATTTCTCATCACAATTAAGAACTGAAATACAACATTATCCATTCAAGCAGGAACAACAGGTGTTAGTGTCATCTCTAAGCCAGCAGGAAGAATGGGCAGTGCCAACAGATGGCCACACTTTTTTCAAGATTGATCTTGCCTTTCTGGCACCAGGCTCCTACTTCAGGTTTGCCAAGACTGGTCGGCATGTCGTGTTTTAATTGCTGGCAGGGGCTGCTCAATGACTTTACAGCCCAGCTCACAGTGGGCTCTTGATTAAGGAGAACATGCAGTTCCCAGCTCCAACAGGACTGCTTCCCACAAAGTCACGCAGTACACCTTTAATATTACTTGCACAGTAGGTGGGAAACAAGCTATTTTTGGTTCTGTAACTGTGAGTATAAAGCTGCATTGAGTGGCTTTTAAGCAGGCACTTCTCCATCTAGCAGAGGAAATTGAAGGGGGCAACATATGGCTAATAGCATGAGCAAAGTCCAGTCATCTCTGTCAGTTTTGGCGTTTAGCAAGGGGAAGTAGGTACATCCACCACCGGACAACAATGTGGCATCATCTATTTCTCAGTAGGCGTAATTTGAGATCAGGTGTTGACAGATGGTGGTCTCCCAGGATAACATTGGGCATTTTTCATAAGTGGAGATTAACAGGTTGTTTCAAGGTATTCAAGTGTCTAGCATTTTACGAATGAGAATTTATGAAAAAAATTCCAAGAGGAGTATTCAGTATATCTTCATAAAGAGTTAGGTGAATGGCAAGCCAATGGTTGACCCAGAGGATGTCTATCTTGTAGTTATTTCATAAAGCAATAGCTGCTGAAAATAGTAACAGAAAGTTCATAATAAAAAGACCACATCAAGATATACAGAGGCAGATTTAAATATTGTGCTTTGAATTTAACATAAAGAAAAATAACTGTATGCTTACCAAAAAGTCAGACATGTATTATACAGTTAAAACTATTTTCAGGGCTTCCCTGGTGGCGCAGTGGTTGAGAGTTCGCCTGATGATGCAGGAGATATGGGTCTGTGCCCCGGTCCGGGAAGATCCCACATGCCGCGGAGTGGTTGGGCCCGTGAGCCATGGCCACTGAGCCTGCGCGTCCAGAGCCTGTGCTCCGCAATGGGAGAGGCCACAACAGTGAGAGGCCTGCATACCGCAAAAAGAAAAAACAAACAATTTTCAACTCAAAGACAAAGGCTTGGAATGAAAATTCAGGAGGGACCAGGCCCCTCAAGGCATTCAGATTTTTAAAGAAATTCATTAACTTTTATCTGAATATAAAATGTGTGCATATCTACCATAGAATATTTGGAAAAGATGAGTAAAATACAAATTAAATATCACCCGAATCAAACCATTCACAAGTGACTGCCCTTTGTGAATTCCATTCAGATTTAATATTTTTACATCAACGAGTTTATATTGGACTTAAGCAATTCCATAACATTTTGCATAAAAATAATTCAAACTATTCACGCAAAATCTGAATTTGATATTGCATCTAAAGCTGTAATGAAAGTCCCTTTTTGCTTTTCTGATCTTCAGTAACAAAGGAGAGCCATCCAACAGCCTTAGGACAATATTATTTCAGTACATGAGCAGCACTGTTTATGTATATTTTAGCTTTGTATTCTCAGAGGTGAATAATGTCAATTCCTAGGGATTGAAAAGTAACAGGCACTCAGTATTTATTCACTGAACTGGATTTATCAGATCTTAGCTTTTACTCATCTTACAAGGCCTGGTGTTTACCATTTAATGAACAACTATCGACTATCAACCAGCTACTCGAAAATGAAATGGAGTGACTCCCTTTTAAATATTATTTCTTCTCCACTCACCACATTCAATTTTCACAAAATACAGGTGCATCTCTCCTTTAATTTATTCTTGAATATGGCATTACCTTAATACTGGCGGGATAACTCTTATGAGGAATTTCTGCAAAGTTAAAACATATACTTTCCCTGCCTCCAGGCTCCAATCCCTCCAGCCTAGCCACACACACACAAACGCACACACATACACACACACACACATGCGTACACATACTGCTATCAGAGTTTTCTTTTCAATACACAAATCTTAATGTGATGAGTCTCCTCCTTAAACACGTCTATAGTTCTCTGCATTGCCAATACGTAAAGTCCAGATTTCTCAACAAGGCAAGCAAGATCCTTGAGGATGTAGCCTAGATTCACGCTACCTCTTCCTCCCCTCACTCAGGGCTCCGTGTAGCTGCTGCCTCTGGGCTTCCCCTGCTGTTGTTCTTTCTGTCCTCGATGGTCCTCCACTCTGAGTCTACCCACTTCCATTTGTGTTTCAGAACCCAAGTCAGATGTTACCTGGGTGCGAAAACTCCTAAATTTTACAAATTCTAATTAGTCATCTCACCTGTGACTCTAACCCTCAGAGAGGCATAAACTTCACAGACATTTTGATGGAAAATTAACAAAATAGTGACAGAAGATTACAAAAGGTTGACAATAGTTTTAAGAAATTATTATGACACTAGAAAAGGAAAGATAGTTTACATAGACTAGATCGTTGAAATGTACAGAGGCCTACTGTTTTAAGATTTGTTAACTGATTTTTAGCTAGCTGTCATTTCTGGCTGTAATGTGTACTGTGCCCCTGGACTGATATCATCATTAATAGCAGCTAAACATGGTAGATGAAATATTTTGAAAAAAATCATCTTTTATGCATCCATGAGCAATATGGATATATAGCTGGAAAAAATGAAACTAAATTTCAAGTTCGTGCTATGTACATAAATCTGAGTAGAATATAGATCTAACAGTGAAAAACATAACTTTAAAATTTTTATAAGAACATATTTAAGGATACTTTTGTACTCAGGGTAGGACAAGATTTCTTAAACAAAATAAAAAAAACATGGATGAAAAGGAAAATTATGTTAAATTTGAGTACATTAAAATTACAACCTTCTGTTTCTCAAAAGGTATATTTAACCAGGGAAATGACAAGCAAAGCCTGTGAGGAGATGTGGTCATTATACAACTCAAATTTAGTATGTAGAACAGGTAAAGAACCAAACATACTAATGGGAAAAAGATAATTAATCCAAAAGCATAGTTGACAAAAAAATATATGAACAGAGAATTTAAAGAAGAAGAAGCATACCAATGGCTAAGAAACCACACACAAACACACACACACACACACACACACACACACACACACACACACACACAGGCTTAACCTCAATCAGAGAATTCAAATCACAAAAAGCCTTGCAAATATTGAAAAGTCTAATAATATCGTATGCTCCCAGTGATGTGGAAAAATTAACCTTTATTTGCTGAAGAGGGATGTGGAAAAATTAACTAGAATAACTACATTGGAGACAATGTTAACAATTTAACATCATCTTAGATGAAATTTACATAATCACAAACTCAGAAATTTAAATCCCTTTAATGTATCCCAGAGAAACTCTTGCACATGTACATAGGGAGATATGTACCAGGATGTTAATAGAAACAGTTTTTTATTTATACCACTATACATATGACTTCACAGTGAAAGTTAATGACTTAGAGCTATTTGTGTTAATATCTCCAAAATATAATACTGAATGAAAAAATAAGATTCAGAAGGAAATATCCAACATGATATCATCCATATAAAAATAAAGTAAGCTAAACAATACCATATTTTATATTACCATAATCCTGTAATATATATTACTTGGAACATAGATAATTTTAATGTGATGGCATGATTGGGAATGGGCCAAAAATAAATTTTCAGGATTGTAGTTTTATATGAGAGGGGCTAGGGTAATTATTAATGAAGGTCTACACATTTTTTTGTAATGCTTTTTGTTGAGCTAGTTTACAGATGCAAAGGTATTCTTATGGCACTTTTTGTATGTCTGACATTTTACCATAAAATTCAAAGTATGTGTATTTTCCTGAATCAACAATCAGTGAAGCTGTGGTCCATTGACTACTAACAGTAGAACATAGTTTGGGAGAAATTTCATTGCATTTTTGTTTACTAATGTTGCTCCTATTTTTATTCACTTTTCTAAAGGACACTTTGCTGATGTGCTTTTTGCAAAGCAATTTGCTGAAAGAATCAATTTAATTTATTTCCATTTATGTTTCTTCAGTGATGACTTAGACCCACATGAAGGACTTGAACAGATCCAAGGAGAATGTCAGTCATGGACTGATTAGCATGAACTTCTTTGAGTGATGCATAATCTTTGACAACCATGGTAGGAACTTATTCTCCCAAGAATATCCAGAGGACAGGCACCTATAGGTGTCATCTGCCACCTCTAATTTATTAACTGATGTATAGCCTGCTTTCATAGGCATTCGTTAGATTCCTTAACCTTGACCTTCTCTTTTACAGCTGATATTGTTATTACAATAAATGCCCTTCCCACTCCACACTCCAAGTAAAGAAATCAATAAAAGTATTTTTAAAGTGTTGAACAGTAAACTTAAGAAGTACTGAGAATACTGGCACATCAGAGAACATAGGTCACAAAGGGCCCATTAGTGTAAATATCAGTATTTTCTTCATGTCCATTAACTATGCCGTAATAATATTTGAAAATCACACAATCTTTCAGCAAAATAAAAGGCATTTTTATAGTATTTAGATCTGCATGGGTTGTCTTGAAGATCTGATCACAGCACGATAGCATGAAATACCCATCTTAATTGGATATTGAGTAGAATTACTGAAATGTTTTAGGACATCTATGCTTCACTCCAGTGGCTGGCAAAGTTTTTCATAAAGGGCCCGAAAAATAAACCTTTGAGGGAGCCAAGAGATAAAATAGAGGATAGAATATTGATACTTATATAATCTTTTGTAATGTAGCCATTTAGAAATATAAAAAACATTCTTAGCTTGTGGGCCATAAAAATATAGGTGATGGGCCAGATTTGGTATATTCAGAAGACATATGGTATCTGGTCACACTTGAAGTTCATTTTGTAGTTTTTTAAAAATAGCTGCCTACATTTTAGTCTCAGGAAGACCAACTGTGCGGCCATGTGTAGTGGGGATATGTGTCTCTTGGCTTCTTCCCCAGCCCATCCTGGGTCCTCAGCCTACCCTGGTGCAGCCTCAGAGGCCCCACCCACCCCTGAGCTTCCAGCTCAGCCTCCTTATGGTCATCGTGGCTTTTGTCTCAGTTTCAGGCAAAAGCCATGAAAACAGTATGGAAGTGGCTCATATTTTGGAAACATTGAATTAAATAACACATTACTAAATTTAATATCGAAATGTTAAAAATGTGAAATGGTGAAATCAAATGGCAGTTAGCGATGTTCATCTGGGTGACAGAGTGGTTAATTCTGGAGAATCCTTATCTGAGCTGCACTCATGCTGCTGAAGTATTATGATAAAATATAATATAAAAAAATATAATATAATGGCTGCTGAAAATATTTAGTAAGACTCTCTCAGACTGATCAGTTTCATAGGAAATAATTAAACAAAAGGATTGTGTTTATTGATTTCAAGTTAGAAGTTAAAGATTTCATGAAAATAGGTTTCCAAATGACTTCTTTGAGAAATGATATGATAGATATTGTTTTAGCTAAATATACTATTTCTCTATTTCTATAAAACATGCCTTTTGGTCATTTGTTATTCCTCAGTCAATTGGAACAGTACTTAAGAGCCCCAGACTACTGAAATGCACAAAGAATTGCATATTTCTCTCATTTATATGTTAATAGATCATAGGATATCAGACAAAGCCCAACTAGATATTGCACAGTGAACATTTTACAAATTACTGCACAGAAGAAAGAAACAGAGAGATGAGAGTAGATATCAGTAGGTCTAAGAGAGTTAATATGGGGGTATTCCTGAAAAAAAGTCTTGGAAAATGTATTTGGCTGGTTTGCTGGATAGATTTAACTACATTTAAAGTCCCAAGTATAACACACTGGGTGATTTAGAAACAGAAAGGGGATACAAAAATATATGAGCAGGCAATTCAAATACGAAATCCTAATGACTGGTATATAAGAAAAATATGCAATTTCATCAACAATAAAGAAAATACAAATTAAAATAATAATAGGATACCATTTTCTGCCCAGAGTATTGACAATAGTTGAAATGCTTAATAGGATTTGCGCTAGCAAATATGTGAAGAAATGAATACTCTCATTAGTTTATGGATCTATAAATTACTCAAATTTGGGGGAAACAAGTAACTATTTATTTTTAAAATAGTTTTACTCTTTTTATAACATAGGATTCCTGGTAGCAAGTAAGAAAAGTTAATTCAAATTAAGTGAACTCCTAAAGAGAATTTATTGGCTTGTGAGATAAAAAGCCAAGGATTTCAAGGTTCAGCTTGATTCAGGACCCAAACAATACCAATAATGATCAATTTATCTTTCTCTCTCTCACTTTTATCTTCATCTTCTATGTTGATTCAATTCCCAGATTGGTGTAGCATCTCTGGAACTTACACTCTGGAAGCATCATAATGTATATAAAAGAATGCCAGCATCTGGTCCCAGAAGTATCAGTAAAAATCTCATAGGATCTCCTTATTCTGATGGGTTCCCATGTCCATATTTTAACTACCCTCTGTGACCAGAAATCAGAAATATTTGAATTTCTGGTATTTTTGAATGTGAGTAGAATCAGCCCCACCAAAACCACATGAGCTCTTCAACAAATAGTTCCTCAGAAAGAAATTAAGGTGTGGTTATCAAAAGGTTGAATAGGAATTCTCTAAAAAAAAGATATATCTCTATACTCTTCTTGTGTACACAACTATTCTTTCAGACTCTGACAGTTTTTAAATACTAATATTTAAAAATAGATGAATAAGGATGTTTATTGCAATTTTGTTTCAAATTCAAAAATAATCCCCCTGCAAAGCAGATCTTTGAGAAGAATATAATTGACTATATTTTCATCCATAAATACTAGGGACTATGATATAGCCATTTAATAAAATATGAAAGTCTTTCCAAGATATATTGTTAAGTGAGAAGAAGTAAATAACAGGTCATGTGAAGAGTTTGATCCACTTTTTTTCACAACAAAAATAAAATATAGAAACCATTTATATATGTATTAATCTTTATATGTTTTCATAAACAAAAGAAAAACTCTTGACTAACGCATGTCATGGGGAGCAGATGAGGAAAAATATATACTATAGATCTACCTTTTTATGTATTTAGGATTTATTTGACGTAAGTAACAATCTATTTCAAACTGGTTAAAATCCCAAAAGGAAACTTCTTAATCTGAAATGTGGACAGCTTGATCCAGATATAAATTTCAACAGGGCACAATTCACATCTCTCTCTATATTAGTCAGGTCACCACAGAAACAGAACCACTGGTAGTTTACATATATATATGGGAATATAGAAATTCGCTCACACGGTTATGGAAGCTGAGAAGTCTCACAATCTGCCGTCTGCAAGCTGGAGAACCAGGAAAGCTGGTGGTGTAATTCAGTCTGAGTCCGAAGGCTCAAGAACCAGGAATGCATGATGTTGGCGGGCAGGAGAAGACAGACAGCTCAAGTGAAGCGCAGATTTGCCCTTCCTCTGCCTTTTTGTTTTACTCAGGCCCTCAACAACTGGCGGATGCCCACCATCATTGGTGAAGGCAGTCGTCTTTACTCAGTCTACCAATTTAAATGCTAATCTTTCTCAGATACCTCTACACAGTCACACCTAGGAAAGATGTTTCACCAGCTCTCTGGATATTCCTTAGACCAGTCAAGTTGACACATAAAATGAACCATCACACTCCCTCTCTTTGATGAACTATCATCTACACTGACTGTATATTTTCTTGGCTTAAAACAACAGATATTTATTCTCTCACAGTTCTGGAGCCTGGAAGTCTGAAATAAAAGTGTCAGCAGGATGATGTTTCCTCTGAGACTCTAGGTAAAACACTTCCTTGCCTCTTCCCAGTTTCTGGTGCTGTCCAGCAATCCGTGGTGTTCTTTGGCTTGTAGCTGCATCACTCCAGTCTCTTAACTGTTCTCATATGGTGTTCTGTCTGTGTCTCTTCTCCTAAAAGAGCACCAGTCCTCTCGGATAAAGGGCCCACCCTACTCCAGTATGACCTGATCTTAACTAATTACATCTGCAATGACACTATTTCCAGATTAAGCCAGATATAACAACTCCAGTATTTACATCACAGACATTTCACATCTTGTAAATAAAAGTGGAAGGAGTCTGTTATTTTTAATTTAGATATGCATGTATATTTAAAATTATTACATTAAGCAAATATTATTTTAAATAATATGAATAATTTTTAAATATAACAAAATTACAATATATCAAGATAACTAATAAGGCAGGCAAGAAGAGATACTAAATCCAGAGTGTCTATCCAGACAGAGGTGAGGCATATACTTAATATAAGTCCAGTAGAGTTGAGTGGAGAAAGTCCACTGAATAATTTACACTGGGAAGTTGGAGTGTCCAGCAGTAGAATTTCATCCATGCGACAGTTAAGTCTGTGGCAGAAAATATAGACCATGAGGCCAAAGAAAATATCTTCAAATGAACCTAAAGTAGCCAGCAGATTTCCATAGAATGAATGTTTCCCTTTATTGTCTGTGGTTACTGCTGCCTTCCTATGGCTGCACATTTGAATCTCTTCTGCAAACTGCTTTAGGATTTAAATCAAATAAAAGTTAAGAAATACAGATACAATTAGAATTGAAGAAAGGGTGTCTCAAATTTACAGAAACTGGAAATATTCATGATTGCACATGGACTAGGAATCCTGTGGCTGGGCAGCTTGTTGCTGAAGCCATACAAAGATGAGGGAGTAAGAGCGTTTTCTTCAGAATGGGTTTGACTCTTGCCTTTGCATGTACCAGTCACAGGGGTTCAGTAAGGCTCAGTTTCTCATCCACAAAGAGGATGTGCCAGTTATCAACTTATTGCCTCTTAGCTCTAAATCTGCCAGTTCTGTGCTCAGCTTCCCGATTCTGGAGCTGGCTCTGGTAAAGCTCTCTCTTTTCTGGTTGGAGCAATGTTAGGCTTTGCCAGGAGAAGGCACCAGAGGGACCCCACCAGATGCAGCGGAAGTGGGGCTTCTCTTCCTGGTTCTCATGTGCTTGTCTTCTTGCTCCCATATTACAGCTGCCTGGACCATGTGGGAGACCCAGTGGCACTCACTCTCCCATGAGTTTGCCAGCACTGGAGGGAGTGCTTTTCTGTTTACAGGCTCCCACTCCCCAGAGACCTAGTGGTCAGCTCTCTGGACACCAGTTTTGGCCTGCCTGCTGCAGACCACCTCTGATGCTGGGCACTGCAAGATCGCAGTCACATCCTCTTCATCGAGGTATGAACCCCCCTCAGCTTTGGGGAAGTACTTTCCACTTTGGTCCTTCAAAAAGAGTAGCTGCTCCCTGCCTTGACGACTCCTGCACTGTTTAAAGTTTCCTCTTAATGATTGTTGTAATTAACTATTTTCTAATTAATAATTCTTCATAGTTAATTTTCCCTCTTTAAATTACTAATAATTTTTGATCTTCTAACTGGACCCTGACCAATACAGTGGGGAAAAAATATCCCCCTTTGAGAGGTTGTTGAAAGGTTTAAATTAAAAAAAAAAATATATATATATATATATATATATATGTATATGCTAGCTATAAATAAATGCTAGCTATATTTACTAATGAATGGCTTTTATAGTGATCTTTAGTGAATCTTAAGGAATGAGTTTCTTTCAGATATTTGACAATTTCTTTTTATTTATCCTGTCTCATTTTCATAGTGTGGCAAGATGATGTGTTTGAAGTGCATAGCCTTATAATCACCAGCACTGCCGACAGAGCTGGGCAAGATATATAATGTTGATGGCAAAATTACTCAGATGGCCAAAAAGTTCATTCGGGTTTTTCTGTAACGTCTTATGGAAAAACCCGAAGGAACTTTTTGGCCAACCCAATACATAGAAAGCCAACGAGATACCACTACACACTGAATAGAATGACCAAATCCAAAAAAGGAGGGGATAGGTGTATACGTATAGCTGATTCACTTTGCTGTACAGTAGAAACTAACACAACATTGTAAAGCAACTATACTCCAATAAAAATTAATAAAAAATAAATTTAAAAAAATGACCAAAATCCAGAACACTGACAGCACCAAATGCTGGCAAAGATGTGGAGCAACAGGAACTCTCATATCTTGTTGGTGGGAATGCGAAATCACATAACCACTTCGGAAGACAGTTGGCTGTTTCTCACTAAACTAAACATTCTTTTACCAAATGATCCAGCAGTCATGCTCCTTGGTATTTACCCAAAGCAACTGAAAACTTATAACTACACAAAAACCTGTACAGCTGTATTTGTAGCCGCTTTATTCATAATTATCAAACTTGGAAGCAACAAAGGTATCCTTCAGTGGGTGAATGAGTAAACTGGTACATCCTTACAATGGAATATTATTCAGCACTAAAAAGAAATGAGCTATGGAAAGACATAGAGGAATAAAAGCATATTACTAAGTGAAAGAAGCCAATCTGCAAAAGCTACATACAATATGATTCTGACTATATTACATTCTGGAAAAGGAAAAGCTATGGAATCTCTAAAAAGATCACTGATTGCTAGGGGCTAGGAGAGAGAGAATGCTGAATAAGCCAAGCACAGAGGATTTTTAGGGAAGTGAAACTACTCTGTATGATACTGTAATCATGGGTATATGTCACTATTCATTTTTCCAAACCCGTAGAGTGTATGGCACTAAGAGTGAAACCCAATGTAAACTGTGGATTTGGAATGATTATGATGTGCCAATGTAAGTTCATCGGTTGTAACAAATGTACCACTCTGGTGGGCATGTTGATAATTCTGGAGGCTATGCATGTGTTGGGGCAAGGGGTGTATGGGAAATCTCTGTAGCTTCTGCTCAATATTGCTGGGAACCTAAAACTGCTCTAAAAAATAAAGTCTATTAAGAATTGCATAGAGATCATCTACATTTTCTTCATTTGCCTTTGAGTGGATTATAACCTAATATATTCCTTAACAAGAAAGGCTTTTTGGAATTGTTTTGCTTTAGAAACAGCTTCAAAATGTCTAATGTTTTTACCATAGGAAAATGTTTCTTTTAAAATGGCCTTTATTTTTTTTAGCTGAGTTGAAGAAAAGTAAGAGAGGTGGATGATGTTAAGAAATTTTATTCTAGCCTTTTATAATTAATTTTCCACCTATTATTTTATATAAACCCAATAAGAATTAATTTGTTCTAAATACAAAATGCTAAATGTGATTTCACTTATTTGGAGCAGAATGTCATATTCAGAATGCTATTTCAGGAATACATTGTTATTTCCCAAAGAAGTAATACAGTTCATTTAATTTTCATGTTGTGTGCCTGTACATATAATTAGGAGAAATTTAATCAGCTACAAATACCACCACAAAGAAACCTGGACAGACTTCCCTTGTTTGCGCAGTGGTTAAGAATCCGCCCGCCAATGCAGGGGACACAGGTTCGAGCCCTGGTCCGGGAAGATCCCACATGCCGTGGAGCAACTAAGCCCGTGTGCCACAACTACTGAGCCTGTGCTCTAGAGCCCGCGAGCCACAACTACTGAGCCTGCGTGCTGCAACTACTGAAGCCCACGAGCCTAGAGCCTATGTCCTGCAACAACAGAAGCCACCGCAGTGAGAAGCCTGTGAACCACGGTGAAGAGTAGCCCCCGCTTGCCACAACCAGAGAAAGACCACGTGCAGCAATGAAGACCCAATGCAGCAAAAAATAAAATTAATTAATTAAAGGAAAAAAAAAAGAAGACTGGAAATGGGCTACTGGTAATTGGAATTGCTTTTCCACTGCAGATTGCTCACTTTGTGAAGGTTTCATTCACAGACCGTTCCTTTATTTTATTTGTTTTAAAGATGTACAAGACCTGTTCATTGAAAATCACAAAGTATTGTTGAGAAAAATCGAAGACCTAAATAAATGGAAAGCTATACCATGTTTATGGATTGGACGATTCCGTATTGATAAGAAAGCAATTATCCTCAAATTGTTCTATAGATTCAAGGAAGCTTCAATCAAACTCCCACCAGGCTTTTTTTTTTAAGAATATAAGCTATGCAGGGCTTCCCTGGTGGCGCAGTGGTTGAGAGTCTGCCTGCCGATGCAGGGGACACGGGTTCATGCCCCGGTCCGGGAAGATCTCACATGCTGCGGAGTGGTTGGGCCCGTGAGCCATGGCCGATGAGCCTGCGCGTCCGGAGCCTGTGCTCCGCAATGGGAGAGGCCACAACAGTGAGAGGCCCGCATACGACAAAAAAAAAAAAAAAGAATATAAGCTATGCAGTTTAATTGTATACATTGGTCTGAAGATTTTTGGTCTTATTACTTGCATATGTGATCTGTTTAACACTCTTTAAAACAGAAAATCATTGAGTAACAATCAGATTTCAAAAAGTCTTCCAAGTACAGCCAGACAGTTGTCTATGTGATATGCTACATATGACAACATAGAATGTACAATTATATTAACACAGACTTCTTCTCCAAGGGGTCAGTATTTTCACACATCTAATAGGTCTCATGCACAAGATAACAGAAACAGCAGTATCGGTGTCTCTCAATCACATTAAGTTCATCAGACGTATTAAAAGGGTAGCCCTTTTTAATTGAGAATTTTTATACATATTATATATTTTTAACTTTTTTTTCAAAATTATCTCTGTTTTAGATAAATACAGAGCTTAGGAAATAATACTTAAATGAGAACAGTTTGGGGAAATCCTCAGGCTCTATCCTACAAGTGTTCCATTTAGAAAGATCTCAGTACTTCTCCCCTTTTTTGTAAAAATTTACAAGCTGATTCATAACCAAAACAACTTTGGAAAAAGAAGAACAAAGTTGGAGATCTTATGCTACCTGATTATATAAGGCTTATTGTAAAAGTTATAGCTATCAGAATGGTGTAGTATTAGTATCTTGATTTTTTTTTTTAATACAGCAGGTTCTGATTAGTCATCCATTTTATACACATCAGTGTATACATGTCAATCCCAATCTCCCAATGCATCACAGCACCACCCCCACCCCCACCCCGCCACTTTCCCCGCTTGGTGTCCATATGTTTGTTCTCTACATCTGTGTCTCAATTTCTGCCCTGCAAACCGGTTCATCTGTACCATTTTTCTAGGTTCCACATATATGCATTAATATATGATATTTGTTTTTCTCTTTCTGACTTACTTCACTCTATATGACAGTCTCTAGATCCATCCACATCTCAATAAATGACCCAGTTTCATTCCTTTTTATGGCTGGGTAACATTCCATTGTATATATGTACCATATCTTCTTTATCCATTCGTCTGTAGATGGGCATTTAGGTTGCTTCCATAACCTGGCTATTGTAAGTAGTGCTGCAATGAACACTGGATGCATGTGTCTTTTTGAATTATGGTTTTATCTGGGATTGCTGGATCATATGGTAATTCTATTTTTAGTTTTTTAAGGAACCTCCATACTGTTCTCCATAGTGGCTGTATCAATTTACATTCCCACCAACAGTGCAAGAGGGTTCCCTTTTCTCCACACCCCCTCCAGCATTTGTTGTTTGTAGATTTTCTGATGATGCCCATTCTAACTGGTGTGAGGTAATACCTCACTGTAGTTTTGATTTGCATTTCTCTAATAATTACTGAAGTTGAGCAGCTTTTCATGTGCTTCTTGGCCATCTGTATGACAGACCTTTTCTTAATACGTTTCAAAACAACACTTTCAAAACAACCTTTTATTTTACTGATGCATACAATTTTTTTGGATAGAAAGATAGGAAATTGGTAGAAAATGATAAAAGTCATGCCTATCGGGAGTCACCGAAGCATAACCCAAAACAAAAAGGAAACACACATGAGTAATCTAAATTTTTTAGGAAGTATGGGGCCCAGAATGGGAGTGGAGAATCTATAATCAAGAGAGCCAAGATAAAATCCTATTTATCTAAGTCAGGTTCCCAGTAGAAAGCAGATGAATACAGATGGCACACACAAAACAGTATACTATTTTTAAGGAAGGCTTATAAAAATTACTTAAAGATATGGGCAGGATGCAGGGAAGTCACAAATGGTAAGGCCAAACCAGTGGGTGTATCAGCAAATCTGTTACCACTTCTAAGCAGGGAAGGATGGGTGCGGAGAGGTACCAGTTACAGGAACCTACAATGAGAGAATAGTGTAGAAGAGGCTTCCTCCAAAGAGGCATTGACCTTTACGTGAGGGACAGCCCCAATACAGGGTGACCCTGCAGACATGGAACTAGAAGAATAAACTCCAAGTCCTCATCCTTCTCTCACCCTTTGATCACCTGTAGAATTTCCCACTGGCAGAATCAATAGGAAGCCAGCAGAGTTTAAGGGAGCCTATTGATGTGTGCTAACAAAGTCAGCCTCCTGGGAGGAAACAACAGGGTGGAGAATGATCAGGAATGGATTTCAAGGAACAAACAGAAGACACCCAGCAAACTTTTAAACATAAAACAAAACGTTTAACCACCTGTGTGGCCTCATAAAAATCAGGACATCAAAATAGTATAGAATAAAGGGTAGATGAAAATAAGTAAAGGCTCAATTTTTTTTAACATTTCTTACCACTTGAAACTTAATAGTCTGTTTTAAATCCAGACAGTATATATTATATATAGTACATAAAATGAATAAAAAGATAAATAGAAGATAGGATAGAGAACAAAATTGTTGTGTATACAGCAATCAGAGAAGAAAAGGAAATAAAAGGAATCCAAATCTAAAACGGTAAAAAAAAAAAAAAAAAAAAAAAAAAATTGTTGTGTATAGAAAAGAAACTTGATTGCAAACATTTCTTTGTATGGAAAATTAAGAGCTGCTATAGACCTATTACACACATGTATGTCTAAATTAATAGAGTTTTTTAATGTTTAATGTTGTTCTTTTTTTAATCTCTAAAACAGTTCATATGTAAAAAGACACGTAGTACAGATAAAAAGACCTCTTGATACTAGGAGAAAGCTTTTTGTTAAATTGAGGTATTGTTGATGTACAATAGTATATGCTTCAGGTGTACAAAATAGTGATCCACAATTTGTAAAAGTTATATTCCACTTATAGTTACTATAAAATATTAGTTATATTCCCTTTGTTATACAATATATACTTGTAGCTTATTTATTATATACATAGCAGTTTGTGCCTCTTAATCCCCTACCCTTATCTTGCCCCTTCCCCTTCCCTCTCCCTGTTGATAACCACTAGTTTATCTGTGAGTCCGTTTCTTTTGTGTTCTATTCACTAGTTTCTTTTATTTTTTAGATTTTGCTTATCTGTCTGACTTAATTCACTTAGCATAATACCCACCAAGATCAGGGAGAGAACACTTTTTTAAAAAAAGATATTTAAGGTATATTCATAAGTTTGTTTTCTACATCTGTAATTCTATTTCTGTTTTCTAAAAAGAATCTAAAAAAGAGTGGATATATGTATATGTATAACTGATTCACTTTGCTGTACACCTGAACTAACACAACACTGTAGATCAACTATACTATAAAATTTTTTTAAAAAGTTAACATTAAGAAAGAAAAAAAAGTTATATTAATTCATATGCTTAGAAATGTGTATTTTATTTTGTAGTGTGGAGTGCACTTTTCATTTCATTCTTTTCTTTTTTTTACATCTTTATTGGAGTATAATTGCTTTACAAAGGTGTGTTAGTTTCTGCTTTATAACAAAGTGAATCAGTTATACATATACATATGTTCCCATTCTCTTCCCTCTACATTTCATTCTTAATGTGCACTTGAAGTTGAAAAAATTAGCCATGTTGTATAAATGGCATCAATGTTCATCATTCTGCTTGTAAAAAAAAACAAATGCCCTCTACCATTTTACTTTAGTTAAATAAATTATACTGTTATCAACCACACATTCACTCTCTGAAAAGACATACAATCTAAAGCCTATGCTGTTTAATTTTGGAACATATTGTGTTTTGGATTGTTTATCGTGATTTGGAATGCAGTCGGTTTTCCCTTCAAAAAAAATATTTAGATCATACCAATGTTAACATATCTAAGAGAGAAGCAATAGCCTAGAGGCAGACACAAGGTCACAAGAGATTAAAAAACCTTTCTGCAAAAAATCATAAATGGGTTTCTAGATAACTGAGAGTTAATGGCCTTTCTGTTTACTCAATGTAGGCAGGGCAGAGAAAAAATCAAAGAAAAACCTCAAGAGGCACTGTTGGGTTCCATAAAGCCATTGGAAGTTGCAAATTTACACAAGGGATTCTGCAGGGTGAATGTTTAGAAAGTAGACTTCTCAGCATGTTCTGCCATGATAAGGGTTTTAAGGCAGATGGATATAATGTGAATATAATTAAACCCTTTTCAGATAATGGTATAACAATATTATGTTCTCTAAGGATAGGCAGAACTGTAGTTCCGAGTACATTCATCCATTTATACCTACATGTTCTATTCTATTCCAGAGTTTCATTAGGAATAATTTTCATGCATATTGTTCCCAAGACCTGACTTTATTGTTCTAATGTCATCAGAGCTTTAAATAAAGATCCACAGTGTTGAGTAGAAAAGAATAAGAGAGTCAAGGGGATGGAAGAGACTGGAGCAAAATAAATGAAGGAGGAATTTTCAGGCAATGTTTTTATATACACATTTTTATTACAGTTTTTTTTTTTAGTAATTGCTGAAAGTATTAGTGTCTTTGAAATCTCATAGGAAAGTTGAAATAAAATGGAATTTTAAATATTGATGAGGCCAAACAAACAGAAAAATACCCGAATTTTGCTTTGGTTTAGAATGATTTTTACCCTACTGCCATTCTTTATGTATATTAATCTTCTGCTCACTTGCTCTTAGCTGGTTTGTTTCTTTTATGCCAGAAAAAGAGATTTATCCAATTTCCTTTTTTGCATTTCAAATTATGTAAGCATTGAATGTCTATATTTTTTAAAATTCCATATCTATAAATCTAATTGTTATATTTTTATCTTCCTTAATTGAAAACATAAGCAATAGAGAAATAACCAATAAGCAAAAAGTATTTCTTAAATTTAAGTAATTTGCTCTTATCTGAAGTAACACTCTTATACTGGGTGCAAAGAAACCTTGTTAGTTCCTTCACTGACTATGAACTGAGATCAAGAATAAAGAGAGAAACCTCTTCGGGGGAGAGAAAGATTTCATTATTTACATTTTAAAATGATAACTATATTTACATTATAACATAATAAACTATATGTTATATTTGTTTATAGTTCCTACATGGGATAGGTCAGTCTAGATACAAATAAAAATATGAGCACACCTGGGGAATGACTAAGTCATATTCATCTTTATATCTCTCTCTAATATTTCGTTCCTAAATTCTTATCAAGGCACTTGCATTTAACAAGAAGTCAATATATATTTGGTAAATAAATAAATACATAAATAATAAATACAAAACAAAATAGGCAACTGACAAAAATTCTGTAAAGAAAGAAAAAAGGAAAGTGCCTAATTGATGACTTATGTTTTGAGAAATAAACAATAATGCTTATAAATCCATGGATCATATCATTAATCAACTACGAGTCTTAGGTTCCTTTATTTATGAAAAGAAAAAGTGCAAACCACTAAGGACAGGCCTGGTATAATAGAAAAAGAAACCACCTGAAGAATAAGAAACGTTGGCTCTGCCTTATACATTTGACCATAAATAAACCACATATCATATTTGAAAGTCATTTTCCTTATTCAGAAATTAAAGATTAGACTTTGTAATTACCAACACTTTCTTCTAGCTCTACCATTCAATAATTTTCAATGTAAACAAAAAACATATATTCCTCTACAGAGAGAGAGAGTCTCAGAACAAGCAGTAGAATGTTCGGCATTGCTTGTAGTGACAGATTTACAAACCTAAAAGGTAGTTAAACAGGCCTCCTAGTCCACACATTAGAATAGTGAGAGCCAAGCACAGTCAGCTCTTGTGTGGACACACACAGACACACAATCTCTTTGGATTCTTGCCTCTGCAATCTTTCAGCTTTCTAAGTAGAAACATTGAGCTACCATGTGTAAGTAATCTATTTTTACACAAGTCAGCATCTAAGATTGGATCAAACAAAAAACAATAGATAGGTGCCTACCTCTCTCTTCTTCTGAAAGTATTTTCTTGTTTGTTTTATAATAGAAAAAATTTAAAGGCTTAAAAATGTTGGAAAATTAGAAAGAGATCAAAGAACCAGAAATTTTGAGAAGTGTTTTTAAAAAACTGAAAACTGATGTGATTAAGTTGAAGTAGGAAAAACAATCTAGAATACAAAATAAAGAGGATTGTTGTGAAAGATGGGAGCAGGTTTGTGAGTGTTTACTGGGCAGAGGCAACGCTACAGGGATTGTTTCAGAAATTAAATTTATAATAGTCACCCTGAGAGGTCTTTTTCCCTTACCTTCCTCTCTTAAATCCATTTGTACCCAGCACTGGGCATTGTTTTCAGACTGAGGCTTTGAGTGGGAAGACTTGGTTTAGGGAAGGAAAGGCATTGCCCTTCAGCCCTGTGTGGTGGTGACCTATAGGGGGAATGAACTTCTCCAATATCTAGAACATAATGTGTTGGCAACTTCTCTCAGGCCCACCTTACACCTCAAAAATTATGGGAGGAACATACGGGAAACACAAACATCATCCCAAACATTTGAAGAAATCCAACATAATGAATGAGAGTTATAAAATACAAGAATCAGAATACTAAACATCCAATTTTTCAGCTAGTAAAGCACAAAAAAGGAGAAGATTTTTGAAAGAAATACATGTATGCAAAGAGATAAATGAAGATAATGCATTCCTGAAACAAAGAGGTAGAAACAAATGCAAACACAAAATTTTCAATTAGTGGTCATGGTATAAATTTCTCTGCTTAAAAACAAAATTTTTGACTGAACAAAAAAATCTTGCTATATACTGATGGTCCTATCTAAATCAAAATGATAAATTAAGATTGAAAATGAACAGTTCAAATGATATGGGGAAGGAGGGAGATTCTAATGAAAAGTAAATAGGTATAGCAATTTTGTTATTAGATATTAGAGGTTTCAGCCTGGAAAGTCTTAATAGGGTAAGAATAAAAATGTACAAAAATACCTATCATTCAGGGCTTCCCTGGTGGCGCAGTCGTTGAGTCCGCCTGCCGATGCAGGGGACGTGGGTTCGTGCCCCGGCCTGGGAGGATACCACATGCCGCGGAGCGGCTGGGCCCGTGAGCCATGGCTGCTGTGCCTGTGCGTCCGGAGCCTGTGCTTCGCAAGGGGAGAGGCCACAACAGTGAGAGGCCCGCGTACCGCCAAAGGAAAAAAAAAACAAAAAACCTATCATTCATTAATCTATATGGGTTTACCATAGTAAATTTAAATATGTACAAAAAAAACTAATAGAAGTTCAGGGAGTAATGGGATATTTCATAATCACAGGTTGAGAGTTAGGCACCTTTAAAAAAAAAGAAATCTCAAAAATGAAATCTCTGAAAATAAAACAGACAAGACATAACAGATTTAAATATCACAGTTGGTATGTGTGAACTTTTGAGCCAATAGCTAGGAAATACACTTTATTTATTTATTTTTTAAAGCTTTTATTTATCTTTTGGCCATGCTGTGGGACATGTGGACATGCGTGATCTTAGTTCTCAGACCAGGGATCGAACCTGTGCCCCCTGCATTGAAAGTGCGGAGTCTTAACCACTGGACCGCCAGGGAAGTCCTTACATTTTATTTTTAAAAATGCATAAAACATTTTAAATCTTGTACAGCAACTTTGATCAAAAGGAAAAATCTATAAATTAGAAAATGCCCATAATTTTACAGGATACATTCCCTCATGACAATGTAATACATTTAGGGAAATTAACAACAGAGGCAGAGCCATGAGACTTCTCAGTGTTAAAACGTCATGCAGGAAGATAATGAAGTAATATTTTAAAAATTGTGAGGGGGACAAAAATTTTAACACCTCAATATTTATATTCTTCATTTATATGCGAAGGTAAAGTAAGTAAAATTCTCAATCTTTCAAGGTCTCAGAAATTTCACATTAAATATCATCTTGGACAACATTATTACAGGAAGTGTATCAGTTAAAAGAAAAAAAATCAGAAAAATGTTAAAACAAAGGAAAGTAAGAATGAGTAAATTACTTTAAAAATTATACCTATATACCCACGTGCTTCTGCAGAAATATGTATCTTTAAATTTTTTTTCTTTTTCATAACAATTAAATTTCAAACAGAATATCACCAAGAAGGTGGAGTAAGCAGGGCAAGGAGAGGAGACAAGAGAGGTAGTTGAGAAGTTAGGAAATTTTCAGGGAAGTAAGCACAGTTTGGGGTTTTAATAAATTGAATCATAAATTTAATAACAGTTACTGTGTATACCTACTAATTGAAAAGCTGGATATGAAACAGTGAACAAAATAATCTCTGACCCATAGAGCTAAGAGACAGATAAAAAATGAATAAGTAAATGAATGAATATATGATATGAGGTCAATTGACAATAAATGTTATGAAGAAAAATTAAGGATAAAGAGGTCCTCCGGTAGAATGACGTTGGCACGAGAACTAAAGAAAGTAAATGAGTGAGGTGGTTATGTGGATAGTGAGAAAAGGATTTCAGCTAGAGGACGCAGCAAGCCCAACGCTCTGACTTGCTAGCCTGTTTGGAAGGCTTGAAGAGTAGCAGGGCGGCCAATGTGCCCTCTTACTGGGAACAGAGAAAGTATGTTTAATCTTATGCTTTTTCTAAAATCTATATAGAAAGGTACACACCATGGAAGAGAGAAAACAATATTGACTAAGAAGACTATAGTAGGAGAAAATATTCTACCTGATATTAAGGCTTACTCTATAGCTACCGTAATCAGGATAGTGTGGTACTGGTGGACAGGCACATAGGTCAATGAAACAGAGCAGAGAGTACAGAAACAGATGCACAAAAATATCTTCAGCCGATTTTTATAAAGGTGCAAAAGCAGTTCCATGGAGGCAGAATAACCTTTTCAACAAATGATGCTGTATTACTTGTACATCTGGTGGCAAAATAAACAAACAAAACCCAAAAAGCACAACAACAAAAAGCCTTTGACCTAAACCTCATACTTTATAAAAAAAATTAGTTAAAAATAGATCGTATGCTTAAATGTAAAATTAAAAGTCTAGAAGTTTTAGAAAAACTTAGGAGAAAATCTTCAGAATCTAGGGTTAGGCAAAGAGTCCCTAGATATGACACCAAAAGCACGATTTGTCAATAAGAAAAATTGATAAATTGGACCTCTTTGAAACTGAAAGCTTTTGCTCTGTGAAAGTTCATATGAAAAGGATGAAAAGACAAGCCACCAACATGGAGAAAATATTTGCAAACCACATATTCGATAAAGAGCTAGAATCTAGAATATATAACCCCAAATTCAATAGTAAAAACCCAAACAATTCAATTAGAAATTGAGCAAAAGACATGAACAGATATTTCACTGAAAATGACATAAGATGGCAAATAAACACACAAAAAGATGTTCAACATCATTAGCCATCATGGGAAATGTAATTTAAAACCCTAATGAGGTATTACTATATACGTATCAGAATTGTGGAAATTTTTTTAAAAATTGACAATAACAAATACTAACTAGTGAGAGTGGAGAAATTGGATCACATATATTGCTGGTGGGAATGTAAAATAGTAAAGCCATTTTGAAAAACAGTTTGGCAATGTTATTAAAATAAACATACAATAACTATACAACGTAGCAATTGCAATTTTATGCATTTACCTCAAATATGTAAAAACCGGCGAGGGGAATGATGATAATTACTGAGGTGGGGAAGACTATAGAAGTACAGGTTTTTGTGGATTTGGTTAAAGTTTGAAAACAAACTTGAAAATATTTGAAATATCTACTTTATTTCCCAATGGAAATGTTAGGTCAGCGTTCAGACCTGATAGGTAATTCAGACATTACCTATCAGGGTAATGGTCCAGGTTGGAGATACACATCTGAGAGTCTTGGGCTTATAAATGACATTTCAAACTATGAGACTCAATGCCATTATTAAAGTATTGACCATAGTTTAGAAAAATATTCCAGAGATTGAACCCCAGTGTACTTCAATGTTATGTAGTTGGAGAGACAATACAGAAACAAAAAAGTAGACAGAAGCAGAGTACCCAGTGAGGGAGAGGGGAGAGAAATCGTATGTATGATGTCTTCCATTCTTGAGATTGTGCTTTATATTTCTACTTAAACTATTCATCTAGTGGATTACAGTACTACATTTTATGTGAAATCAACCTTGCATTTCTAAAATAAACACAACTTGGTCATGAAGTGTTCTATTCTTTTATACACTGCTGAGTTTTTAGGATTGTTAAATCGATGTTTATCAGTGAAACTGGCCATATAGTGAACTGACCTTTATCCTAAGTTTTAGGATCCAATGAAAAATCCTATATGATTTTTTTCAATAGTTATCCACTGAATTATACTGATAGCAAGAAGACTGAAATGTCAGAATGATCTGAAATATTGGTGAAGGAACAAAAAAATAAACTATGGAAGATAACAGTGAGCTCAGAAGTAGATTCATGTATGTATGTCAAGTCGGTATATAATATGTCAAGTTGGTATATATGTACATATGTATATATGTATATGTGTATATATATATGTATGTCAAGTTGGTATATAAATTACTCAGTACATGAAGTGGAGAAACCAGCTTACTCAATGAAAAAAAATGAACCTGGCTCTTTATACCTTGTCTAAATAAAGGTGATTAAAAATGCAAATGTGAAGTACTCTATATTGAATAATACAAAAAGAAGGCATGTAGAAGAGTATTTTTGTCACTTATTCAAGGGAGTGAGGGAAACGTACACAAACAAAAACCCAAATATAGAATATATAACTTTAAAAAGTGATGGATTTGACAAAATTAAAGTTGCTATTTAAGGTTCATTGAAGGATACCAACAAAAAAACTAACAAATGACAGATTGAAAATACATTTTAAATATTTAAGACTTACAAAGGAATATTCTATAGGCTACATAAGAATTTCTGCTTAGCGACCAGTGAACAATTGTAAACCCGATTTACAAAAATTATGAAGGCTTCAGATTGTTACTTCTACAGAAGACATCCAAATAGTCAAGTAAAGAATAAAGAGATGCTCACATTCACTGGTAATCAGAGAAAGATCAAAACAATGAGCTATATCTTCCACCTACCAGATAAGAAAAAAATTTTAAAGTCAGATAAAAGAAGTATCAACAAGGATGTGGGAAAATGAGAATCTTTGAGAAGTGTTCCTGTAGCATAAACTATTATGGCTTTCTGGAGAGCAATTTGGCAGTGCTTAGCAAAATTAATTATGTGTGTCTTCTGTGACACAGCAATTCTCTGCCTGTGGATATATCCCTGAGAATCTCACATGTGAGTCCACAAGGGGATATGCACAAGGCTGTTTGTCACAGTGTACTTGTGGCCGTATAGCATTGGAGGCAGCTAAGGTAGCTAATGGGTAAGTACAATCTGGGGGCTGGCTAACTTTGCATAATGCAGCAGTTAGAAGCAGTCAACTAGGTGTGTATGCAGCACAGTGATCTTACAACTTTATGCATAATAAAAAATTAGGAAACAGATGTGTTCTGTAATATAATATTCTATTGCAAAATAAAGTACCTACATGTAAAAGCAAGAACATATATTTTTCACAGATATTTACAAATCCAAAGACACCTACTACAGTATTTTTTGGAGGGGGCAGGAGGACTGTAGCTAAAAGTAAACTGACAATGATGATGGAGGAAATGAAAAAATAATAGTGAAATAAAATGAAAGAAGAAAAGGGCCTTAGATCTATCATGTACCATGGACCAAGGAACTTGACTAACTCAACTCTTTGAATCTGGGATCGCTCCAAAATAAATTAATAATAAACATGAACTCAATGATATATAATTCATCTATAAGAATGGCAAAGTTAAGGAAAGTGGTGGATAATATCTAGGACTCAAGGAAATGTGAAGAAATTGCTCATTTCATGCAGTGATGATTGGAATGAATATTAATGCAGCCTTTGGAAGAGTGGACTTTCATTATACTGAAATATTTAAAATATGTGTTTTAGAGAATTTGTTTTGTTTGTTTGTTTTGTACCACAACAAAAGCTAAGTAATGAATCATTCAACTCTTATAAGTATCTATCTTTAACAGGGGCATTGGACCAGTGCATTTTTTACTGCTTGTTTTCAAAGGAAAAAATATAATCAAATATTCACAAATTCGTATGTTGCTAAATAAGTTGGATACATATACACTATATAATAGTATGTAACTATAAAAAATAAAGTTGAATCACAAGTAGTGACATAAATATATTACTGAACATATTATTAATTACAAAAGACACCAATCATCAAAGTATCCATACAGTATGACACCCATTATGTTAAAACAAGTGATATTATACAGAACTGTTTTTGTATATACATATGGAAATGTATAGCAGCAGTATGATGAATATTCATCAACTTGATATCAGTAGCTATGTATATAAAAGGTCAAAGGATTTAACTATAAATTTCCAGTGTGTACTCTTGTATATTGCATGCATGTATTCGTGTGTATTTTTGTGTAACTAAAAAAGATTATCTATCTTCTACAGATAATACCAGATAAGATGTCCTAAATCTTCTTCATATTCTTGCAAAGAGGTTCTTCAATTAAATGTTTTAAAATTAATCCAAAGTAATTTTCTTTCTTAGAAATTCAAAATATACATGGGCACATCAGAATTGGGAGATAGATACTCTGCAGCCAAACAATATTTTGAACTTTATCCAGTCCGTGTGTCCTAAAGTAACATTTTTTTCTCCCCTAAGGAATACCTAGTTACCATTTTTCCTGTAGACAACAATATATTCTGAAAAATAATTTGAGAACACTGAAATAGGAATAGAAGAAGAAAATAAGAACTTGAGGGAAGCAAAAAAAGATTTTGATATTTAAATTGTTCCTATGATTCATTATAAAACTTTTGTCTGAGTTTCCTGCCAGCTGCAAGAAAGTCAGCTGTGTTACATTAGATACTTCTGATTTTTGTCAAGAGAGGGAATGAGTTCTGGGTAAACAAAGTTTATCTTAGCACTAAATTCTGAAAGAAACATCAAATTTGGTGAATTATCTAAATGCCACTGGTTGAGGGCGTCTTCACCATCACCACATTAATTCAGGTGTGAACGTAAGTTGTAGATTGCAACTTAGTAAAAGGGTTTTATCTACATTAAAAAAACTGAAAATCATTTTTAGCTTTCAGTGGTCAGATTATGAATGGATAAAACTTAAAATGGCTAAAAGTACGGCCAAACATTATGCTTCTTATAATCTATGCACTATAATACATGAGTATGATGTCGTTGATTCACTGTCCATCCACCCATTGATTCTAAAAGAGCATGTTTTTCATCAAGCATTCTGTACCAGGCACTGTGTGAGGAATACTTGAATCCAGTGTCTGATGTTGCGTTGCTCTTAGTCTATGGATCTTTCTGAATGTAAGTACTAGTCACCAGAAATAAGCACGAACCATCAGGAGGCCCCAAAGAGACAAAAAACAGCCTCACTCTCAAAATTAGTAAATTTTGAAAGCTTATTTTTTAAAACTGCTATTAACTACATCATGTAATAACTCAAAAGATCAAATTCTTTTATTTTTGGAAGGCAGAAAAGAGAGAAGAGGAATTATATTTAAGGCCAAAGTAAAGATTTCCATTGCTAAAAATATTTCTTCCTGAAATCTTAACCCCTTACATGTAGAATTGGGCAAAGCCATTTGGTTTATTGCTCATAGTATTCATAAGCATTAATATTGTTACATTCTTTCTATGGGCCGGACATTGGACCAATCCCTTTATGTGCATCATCACTTCACTCTGATCAAGGAGCTAGTTTTACCTCTGTTTTACAGTGAAGGAAAGTGATCCACAGAGAGACGAAGTAGTTGCTGAGAAATAATGAATAAATGTTGGCAAACTAACCTCAGAGCTCACACATTTACCTCAACATTGGCACTTATATCAATCTTTTCAGATAGTAGTAACACAAGTCCACACAACTATGATGCCACTACTAGAAACAGCATCCACAAGTCAACATTGTACAAAACAAAGCCAACTCATTTCCATTTGCAGTCAATGAGGTCATATGTGATGAGACTGTCAGTGTTAGGGGAAAGTGGAGGATTGTAAGGTGACTTTGCTATTGGGCAATCTTGACTTTATTTGAACATCAGTTGGCCCTTTGTTGTCCTGTAGCTCAACTTTCTTCTGGCTTTAAGGGAATGAAGCCTTGCTACTGCTCTCTCCACCTGCAGTCTGCTTTACTTTATCTCCTCATTGTTCCAAGGATAGTAATATATCCTATAAGGCCATGCCCAGTTTAAGCTCTAATTTTACACCTCGGAGGTCACAGTGTCTCAAATGTGGTGTTTACTGTTTTTCTGTGACTGGTAATTTTCCCATAAGCTCCTCGGGGTTGACTCTTATCCTGTCACCTGGCATTGCCTGAGGAAGTGATAAACTATTTTTCCCCTTAACCACTAAGGCAACAGGAAAATATTTGTTGGTTCTTTCTTTTGAAAGTAACTAAAGACATGCAAATTAGAATTAAAAGCAACACCACCATCAACAAAACCACCTTAGGCTATAGGAATTGCAAAGGTTTATTTATACTGTGCTTTTTTTTGTGTGTGTGTTTTTTTTTTCCGGTGAACAGTTGTTAACCACAAAAACTACATATATCTTAAGTGTTTTATTTTCAAATATCCATCTGGTTCAGTTGTTTTATATAGTTATTTTTCCCCTTGTGGCGGCATTTACTCTATAACAATGCATGGATAATTACATCCATGAAGACTCCTGCAGTGCTATAATAACTACACAAACTAAAAGATGGCTTTTCAATGGAATAAAACAATCTTAAGGATCAGATAAGAGCTCCATAATCAATATTGTACAATTTTTGAATGGGACACAGAAGTGAGAGAAAAACCCTTGTCAAAAACCAGACACGTGAAAGGCTCTTTTGTTCTCTCTGTGGTAGAAAGACTTTATACAATTAGATAGAGGTAAAAATATTGTTCAAATTCTCTAAGCTGTGTTATGATCACTTGATATTTTATGTGCAGAACAATGCTTGGAAATAGCAGAAAGCCTAATCAATGTTGTTACAGCAAATTGTGTCTTTACATAGCCAATATGAAGCTCTATGACTAAAAGTAAACAAAACAATGTAACCATTTAAAATGTATTATTTATTATTTCCCAGATATGTCTTAGGTTTTCTACCATAAGCATAATATTTTTCTTCAAGAAGTAAAAATAATTTTAAAAACAAAATGAATAAAATAAAACATCTTCCTAGTCTTTTCTGCTTTCTGAACTTTTACTCCTTCCTCAAGATTTAGTTCTAGTGTGGTTATCTCTGAGAAGTATTTATTCCCTGACTCTTCACCCTCTTTTTTGACTAAATTGGGTGGTTTTTCCTCTGTACTTTCATAAATTCTTGCCAAGTTAATATGATATATAAACTTATGCTTTATCCAGGCTTTTGGTTTGGTAAACCTACTCCTTTGTCCTGCAAATCCCTTTAATTCTTGGAATGTGTTTTATTCGTGATTATTTTCTCTACCTTTCCTTGTAGGGCAACTTTGCATGCAGTAAGTGTCAAAATCGGCTATTGTCAGAATAAAGCAATTCATCAGCTGAGTAACGATACAGTGTTGTTAATAACACTGTGTTGATGTTCAGGTCCATGTTCCCTAACCCTGAAATAATTTGGATTATTTTTCATTATGTGAAAAACGATGTGGTGAGTAAAATAATTATGATTATACTTTATACGAGCATGTAACTTCCACATGGAGATTTTTCCAGCGTTACGGGTCGATCCTTCGGACACCAAATTTTGAAAGAATGTTTCAGTTTCTTAAAATGACAGAAGCATTACCAGATGCTTTGAAAAACCTAAAATTTGGATGTTATTTGAGTGTTTCTCATAATCAGCTTTTCTCTAATCCCAAAAATGCAACCTTTAATAACAGATTTCTCTGATACAAGCACCACAGTGATCATGTCACTGCTCACTTTATAAGGCACATTTGAAAGTATTCCATCTCTATTGCACACGAAATGACTATTCATAGCAAGGCTATATAAAACCAATATCTGTTAGTTCAAAATAGAGTGCAGTTGGATGCGACTACATTTTCCCAAGAGGCCAAATATGATTTTTCCATTAAAACTTTTGTTTAAGGTGTTGCATGGGTAATATATCATAGCACCTGGAAAGAGAATCTTGGATCACTTAGCTTCTCAGTCAACTCTGTATGCATTGCAAAACAGTTGTAAGTTAATGTGTGTGGTGACGATCAATATTGTTTGACTCCCCATGAGCAGAAACAAAAAAGTAAGATGTTCTGCATCTTAGTGAAATCTTGCGATGAGGTTGACCCATGTCACAACATACTTCCTTTTTCTTTGGACTTGAATGTGGGATACAGAGTTCACAGTGTGAAAATCTAAGTTAATGAGGAACACTTCCATTAAGAAAGCTCATTTGAATGTGAGCCTATATGAAAATTAAGTTTGCAAATCACGATGTCCTAGAAGTTAATCATATATTCAAGGATAGAGCGACTTAACATCATAAAAGTGCCAATTCTATGAACATTTAGATACAAATTAACAGCAAATTTAGTAGAAAATGCCCGAAGGATTTTGGAAACTTCTTGATATAGTCAGTCTGTAAAGGAAAAGATTCACCCACAGCTAAAGTAATTTTCAAAAAATTAGAGCAAAATGGTGAGATTTACTCCCCTTCCCAATATATTAATATGTATTATAAGACTACAATAACTAAAACATGATGGTATTGGTATAAAGATAAATAGACCAATGTAACAGGATATTTTAGAAAGAGTTCTTACTATAAATGTGAAGTTGGCATGGGCTAAATGATAGCAAGGTAAATCTGTAGACAATGGATTCATTTTCAGTCAGCTTTGTTGGGAAAATGCACTTGTATGTCTAACACATGTTATATATACAGTAGGTCCTCCACATCCACAGGTTCCACATCTGTATTTAACCCATCATGGATTTTGTAAGGGACTTGAGCTTCCACAGATTTTGGTTTCTGTTGGGGGGTCCAGGAACAAATCCCCTGAGGATACCGAGGGACGACTGTACTAGAATAAGTGAGCTAAATGCTTAAATGTCAGATGAAATTGTAAGGTAAACAGACACAATTACAGAAGAATATCTTTTTGAACTTGGTATAGTGAACATTTCTTAAACTGGACCTCAAAACCATAAGGAAAAAAAATGGAGAGATTTGACTAGATAACATGTAAGATTTTTTTAATAATAAAGGGTATTAACAAATTGGACATAGATATGAAGATATGTGTACACCTATAATCTATAAAAAATTAATAGCTGGTATGTAGAAAACATTTCTTTGAATAAGCAAGAAATAGACAAGAAAGCTCAATTCATTCACTTAATAAATAAATATGCTTTACTTTGTTCCAGAATTTTTGAAAGTGCTTAAAATATTAATTCATTTAATCAGAATAAGTCCCACAGTTTGTTAACTGGTAGACCTGGGGTTTGAACGCAGACAGTGAGTTCTAGAATCAGTATTTTATTTGTCAATAGAAAAACCAAGAATAAAATGAACAAAGGATATAAAAAAAACTTAGGGGCTTCCCTGGTGGCGCAGTGGTTGAGAGTCCATCTGCCGATGCAGGGGACACGGGTTCGTGCCCCGGTCCGGGAGGATCCCACATGCCGCGGAGCGGCTGGGCCCGTGAGCCATGGCCGCTGAGCCTGCGCGTCCGGAGCCTGTGCTCCGCAACGGGGGAGGCCACAACAGTGAGAGGCCCACGTACCGCAAAAAAACAAAAACAAAAACAAAAAACTTAGGGAGGAGGGCTCCTTAAAAACTAATGGGAGACAGACTAATTTACTAACTGGAATCTCCATGGCTCTTCCAAGTAGCCTAGCAATGAGCTAGATCCACAAACAGAATCTGCAAGATCTTCCAGTGAGAAAGCCTCTGGTACCCAAACTCCACAAGTTGCCTGACTTGTGTGGTCAGGATGTTTCTCTCATTGACAAAGCCATTCTTCCAAACGGAAAGCAAGCTCTGCTAAGTCCCCCTCTCCGTTGCTCCTGATCCCATTTGGCAGCAGTAAGAGGTATAACTTAAAATGAATCAGAAAACACCACATGCATCTGGACCAACTTGCAGTTGGAAGATGCATCTCACCCACAAAGGGGATAAAAATTGAATTCGATGACCATAGACACATTTGTGGAATATGGAGCTGCTTTGTTGCCCCTGGAGTAGATAGAATACATATTACCAATATTACTGATTGACAATATTTGCAGGACACTGGAATTTCTTAACATAATAAAATTTATCAATGGGATCCTATTTATGTTTGTCACCAGGCCTCCCAGCATGGCATTTGGTGATGGTTGCCACTATCACACATGGATAGCAAATACCATTGAGCAATGGGATGGCCCTCTCAAAGATGATCTACAACAGCCTGTCTGGCAATGACTTCTACAACGATGTCTGTTTCAGCTATCCTTGGTGATTGAACTCTGGAACACTGCCATACTGTGCAAGGATTTTCTGCCTCAGTGAAGCTCCTCAGCCCTCAGGTGTCAGTTATGGGGAATGAAGAAGAAAGTCCATGTGATAAATCAGGATACTCATATTTTAGTATCACAACATAAGGAGTTTTATATATTTAACAAAATAGAACATATTGATACCACACCTACTGTTACGCAGCTTGCTCTTTTCACTTAGCACATCTGGAGATCTTTCCATTTCACTTTATACAGAGATTTTCTTTTAAAAAATGCTACAAAGTACTGCATTTCTGCATTTCTATCTGATATATAGGAAACTCTAATGATTCTGTATCTCAGTACTCACTTTTCCTTCCCCTTTATGCACATGTACTTTACCCCCAAAGAATGGATGGGGATTTACATTGCATGGAATGAGGATGACTGGACAGACATGATACACATGAGTTTTGGATCCTTTTGCCCACAGGCTAGCACCATATCATTCCCGGGGGTTTTATGATTCCAACTCTCTGGAAGTGAAACATTGCTATAGTTTCAAGATTTTGCTACAGATTCCCTTTCCCTTACAGTTGTCCTTATTTTTCTTTAGAGGTCTTTATTAAAGGGAGAACGGTGACTATTGGATTTCTGTTTCTGGCTGCAGGGGAACGACAAGCATTCTAGCAGTTTCCCAAAGCAGCAATATGCATGAACATATCTGATCTCGGGATGTTGGGGAGGGTGGTCAGAAGGTGGATAAAAGTTATCTTTCTCCTTTCCTATCACAAAACAACCAGCCTCCAAGGTCGCCTATAACTGGGTCAGTCTGTGGCTCATAGTTATGTGGCAAATGGTCCTTGCAGTGTGACCAAGGTGTGCGGGACCTTGTCAGAAACCCTTCCCTTTACCAGGCAGTCACTCATTCCTGCTGACTGCTGTAGCCTCTTTAGTTGGTTTGCCTTAGTCGTCCACATAGATATTTCCATCAACCACACAAGCTATTTCAACCTTTCCTTGTACCCTCTGGCATAGAATGCTATGCTTCTCCTTATATCTTAGCTCTTTGCAACCACTCCACATCGTAGGTCTTACTGCAAAAGGCTTGGTTACAATTTTCTCCACATTCTTGATGCAACCAAACCTTGCCACCACCTTAAATAGCAGAAAATCTATATGCCCAGAGCAGGAGGTAAGCATACTAGTTGGATATATGATTTTACCTCAAAATGAACTACCATTACCACATTTTGTGTCCCCTAGGGCTTGTTTTTCTCTAAAGTAGGCAAACTCTCTCTTGCTTTCCACTTAGATATAATATTATTTGTGCTGTGGAGGGGGCCATATTATTCTTCATGATGACCCAAGAACTAGGGGTGGGGAGGGACACATCTCATTATCCACACAGGTTTCTTGTACTATCAGCAACATTCCTAGGCTAAAAAGGGACACATGGGCTTTCACCCAGTGAAATAAAAATGACAGTGAGCCATCCTTCAATTTGATCCCAGGAGTTTCTCTTGTTTTCTCAGCCTGAGCTTCAAGCCAAGTGGTTTAGATGATCTCCACAAATCCTTCTGATGAGAATTTTGCTGACTTTCTATATATGTAATATCTTCTTCACCATTTTCAAGAGAAGCTAGAAGTTTCACTGAAGGTTCAATTAACTTCCACCCCTGATTGGAAGTATTATGTTTAATTAGTTCTCCTCCTAGGGACCAGTAGGTGACCAAGAAGATTCAGAACCCTCTGTTGGATGGATGGATGGATGCCCCAGACAGCTCTCTGTTTAGGTAGCCTAGGAATGAACTGGCTCAGCATGAATATCTGCAAGATTGCTACCTGATATTGGTCCTGAGAAGCAAATTCCTGTAGGCAACTCAGGCAGTCTGGATGTTCCTCTCATCAGTAAAGATACTTCTAAGCATGGGAAGGTCAAGACCTTCTGATTCCCAGATTATGTAATTAATCAGGTTTCCCTGTCTCTTTCAAATTTCCCAAATAAACATGTAAAGAAGAAGGTTAGTGGAATACCAGTCCTGGAGTACAAACTATAATACGGGGCTTCCCTGGTGGCGCAGTGGTTGAGAGTCTGCCTGCCGACGCAGGGGACATGGGTTCGTGCCCCGGTCCAGGAAGATCCCACATGCCGCGGAGCGGCTGGGCCCGTGAGCCACGGCCGCTGAGCCTGCGCGTCCAGAGCCTGTGCTCCGCGGCGGGAGGGACCGCAGCAGTGAGAGGCCCACGTACCGCAAAAAACAAACAAACAAACTATAATACAGTGTGTCCAGTTACATTAGGCCTAGTTGTACTAGACCAGTGGGAAAGTAAGGATACAGGGGACTGCATATAAGCAAATTTTACCTAAGAATTTCCCAATAAATCTACTTTATACTTGTATGACATGTACATCATCTCTGCTATGAGGCTAATAACCAACTAATAAATGTAGGGAGAGATGCACAAGTTTACTAGTAATCAGAAAAAAGCAATTGAAGCAACAATGGGAATGTTGGAAAATAGTAAGCCCTGGCCAAGATATGAGAGTAGATTACCACTCAGGATTCATGGCAAATATAAACTGTTACTCTTAGTCTTGTAATAGGTTTTGAACTTTATTTGGTATATAGCCCACAATATGATGTTCCTCTTCTTGGTATATAACCCAAAGGAACCCTCACACTGATCAAAAGAAACCATGAATGAGAATGATTTTCGCAGCATTTTCATGGGAGAAAACAAATTGGAAGCTAAATTGGTGCCCACTTCTAGGGGAATGGCTAAATACTATATGGTATCAGCATAATATTGAATAGGTAAAATGAATGAATGAAGTCTACATGTAAAACATTGGTAGGTTTCAAAAACATCAAACATGTGAATGAAAAAAGAACAAAATCAAATTTGCAGTACAATGTTGTTTAATTAAGTAAAAAAGACATATATTAGAACAGGCACCTTAAAATAGAGGATGTTCAATCTTCAAATTAAAAGATACACAATTTCATTAATAATCAGGGAAAAGTAAATTAAAATCACACATGTACAATAATATGTTCACAGAATGACTAAAATGAGAAAAGACAGAAAATTTCAATCATTATTAACAACATGGAACAGCTGCAATCCTCCGAAACCCTTCTGAGAGTATGACACTTTAGAGAAATGTTTGCGTATCTAATACCCTGAACATATGTGTACGCCATGACTCAGTAATTCCTGTTCTAGGTATATACCAAATATAAACACATACATGTGTTCAAGAAAATGCATTTGTGAGAATGTTCCTAGCAGCACTAATCATAAAAGCCAAAACCTAGAAGCTACCCATATGTTCATTGATAGAATGATACGCGAGACACTGACAGTGCCCTGGCCAGACACCTTGGACCTTTCCATTGTAGTGCACACCAGACTGACTTCCAGCTGCTCACATCTGTAACTCATTGCCTGAGGCCCTTCTTGACTGGTTGGATTTCACTCTACCACAGGCACCTCAGGAAGTAAGGCCAGAGAATTAGTCCTCTCTGGGAACAGCCTGAAAACAGTGACCATTGGGAGAGTATGTATAAATAACTCAGCTTGCGGTTCTGCTGGGCTCAGTCTGAGAGCTGAGTTCTAAGTTAGCTTTCAGACTTCCCAAGGGAGATTAAGATCTAGTTACCAGTTTTGATAACTTGCTTGGTAACAACTCTCTCTCCGCTTCACTTCCTCGCTTTCCTAGTAGAGTCTCCTGCTCTCACCCCAGTCCTTATAATGATTACCATTGCTCCTAAATAAGCTGCTCTGTGAGAGCAGCTGTAAATATAGGAGGTTATTTATTGGTTGTTTTTAAGTGACTTAGATGCACTGAAGGAAGAAACTCATATGACTAAATCAGTCAACTATCAACTCAGGGCACGAAGTGAAAGCCAGAAGGCCTTGATGCAATGTGTAACAGACCCTTATCTTCTGCAGCCAGAGAGCAGGTTGTGCTGAAAATGAGGTGCAGGACCCACTTTTGAGAATAATAGAGTCTGAAATAGGCTGAAATTTCGATGCTAACTTCTGGCCCCTGAGAGAGAAAGAGTGTGGCCCTGGGACCGGCTTGGGAAAATCTAGCTTGATGTGCTTAAGAATTAGAACCTCCAGATTTCTCTGAACTCTCTGAACAGCAGAATTGACCTGCTTCTCTTAGCTACAGAAGAACCAGCTCTTCTTGCCTGTAGACTCTGCCGAGTCTGCATCTGAGGTGATGCACGATGCATCCTGCCTTCCTCAGAACCCGCCTCCATCTTTTGTCATTAACTTTTGGGCCAATAAATGGAATCAAATGTCAACATGTCCCAAAAGGTTGTCTGCAGCTCCACCAGGGTCATATACTCTGACCCAAGACATCATTATCTCTCAGCAGGGTTACTGCAAAAGGTTTAGACTGACTTGTTGCTATTAGCCTTCCCTTTCTACCATCTCTGCTTAATATACCAGCCAAAGCTGTCAGCTCATGGCTCTGCTCTTCTCAAAATACTTCAGTGGTGTTCTATCTCACTCAGAATAAAACTTAAAATGTTTACAATGGACTCTAGAAAGTGCCCTTCCTTTAATGACCCCATCCTCTACCCATACTTCTCTGATCTCAGTCTTATTTCTCTCCCCCTCCCTCAGTCAACTCCATCCACAGTGGCTTTCTTGCTGTTCCTCAAATAAACCAGCACAATCCCATCCCAGGCCTCTTAGATGAGCTGTGCCCTCTGCTCAAAATGCTGTTCCTCAGGAAATTCACCTGGTCGCCCTCTCTTATCTCATGCACGTGTTCTTTGAATTGTCACTTTTTAAATGTGGTCTTTTCTTACTACCTCATTAAAATTATAAACCCTCTCTCTCCTCTAAGATACTCTGTACAACCTCCATGCTTTCTTTTTTTCTCCATAGCCCTTATCATATTCTAATATACAGTTTCCTTTACATAGTTAATCTGTGTATTACCTTTTTCTTTTTATTAGAAGATAAACTTTATGAGCACAGCTATATTTTTCTATTTTTTCCCTTATGCATCCCCAGAACTTAGAGCAGTACCTGACTCATAGTAGGTGCTCAATCCATAAGTGTTGAAAGGATTATTATATAAAGAATAAAATATGGGAATAAAAAAAAGTAAAAAATTAGTAAAGGTAATGATAATAATAATAACTGCTACATATTACTGAAGTCCTACTTGGTGCCATATAATACAATACTTAGAACAATCCTATAGGTAAAACATACATCCATTTCACAGATGAGGAAACTAAATCTCTGGTATATTCAGGGAGAAGCTTAAGATTACACAAAGGATGAGGATTTATTAAGTGTGTCTGACTCACACCTTAGTGGTCTTTCTATATCTCAACATTGCCTCATCAACTAGTCTCCAATGGTAAGGTACTCTTTTTTAGTCATTTGATATTTCAGTTGGGAAACATAGATGCATATTGATAAGCAATAAACCAATAAACCCGATTGCAATAACAGGCACTGGTTCAGAGCAGAGATTCTGGTATTGGACTGCATGGGCACACATTCTGGCTCATACAAGTACTGGTTAAATTTCCTTGGACGTTTTGTTCATCTCTCTGTGGCTCAGTTTTCACATTTGTAAAAAGGGGATAACAATTATTCTCTCTCGACAGTTTTTATAAGAATGAAGGAAACTAGCATAAATAAATAATATTTAGAATAATGATATTATAAGTACAAGTGTTATGCTCATTTACATTACACAGCATTTTAAAGATTTACAGTGTTTTCACAAAGTTTCCATTATTTAAATTTATAGCAATTTCATGAGGTAGATAAGGAGAATATTTTATCCCTGTGTTATTCTTTGACTTGCTAGTTATTTAACATTTAACATTTGATATGTCCTAGTCTAGGCTTAAGTCTTACACAGATAAAAGATAAAACACAATCCCTGTCCTCAAGAACACCCAGATAAGAAAGAAAATATAGTAGAATAAATGTTTTGATAGAGGTAGCCTGAGGATGCTGAGAAAACTGAAAGCTACAGAGGTTAATAAACCTGTCCAAGAGTGCCCAAACAATAAGTCTTCTCACTCTCCATCCAGAGTTTCCCCCTAAACACTGGTAGGAATGGTGGATAAAGCAGTCTTATGAGGTGGGAGATACAGGGTCTGAGCTTTTTCTTGCTGCCCGGAAAATCCCAGCTTCTTGCATTGCAGCAAAAGACTGATCTTATTCCTCCTTTCACCTGGCCTCCAGGTTGGTGAGCGAGATCCCATTATCCCGAAATTATAAGTAATAATTCTTATTAAAGCACCAACGTGGTACAAATAGATGCTGTGGTCATGAACTCTTATCTGACTGGTTCACAGAAGAGTAGAATAAAGTCAGTGTTTCACTTAACTGGGAACCAGGAAACCCGGATATGACCTTGGGCAAATGATTCCATTTCTCTGCACCTTGGTAAATATTAGCTATCATTATCACCTTTATGGTTTCTAGAATGACTTGGATAGGAGTCACATTCTGTAAAAGAAAACCAAAACAAGGCACTGCATGACCTCAGAGTGTAAGTTCATTTTCTATGTTGGTTCTTTGCCATCTTTTCCAGCGTGTCAAATTTTGTTTGATTTTTAAGCTAAAGGAAGTGACTAGCACACTGCTTTGTCCGGAGCTCACACTGAAAAATATTTGCTCAAAGAATGAACTGTCATCCACACAAAAAAGCATATTGGTAACTCGGTGTTCAGAAAGACACATCTATACATCTCGCGCTCTTTCTAATCAGACAGTCTCATCTTTTAGACTCAATTCGTAACACCTGCCGGTCCTTTAGCGCTTCTGTTTCTTTGCAAGGCAGCTTTCCCCGCAGAAAGCCTGTGTTCTGCCACAGCTGCACCAATTAGTCTCCCTGCCCGAGAAGAGTGACAATAGTGATATTTCTCCGGATGAATGATAGACCTACTGGAGAGTCCACAAATCAAAATGTCAATTTTCTTTTCTCCTTCAGTTTCTTTTGTGTTGTGTGTTTGTATGTAATTTCTTCTACAAAAATGCCTTTGGATAGAGATAAAATATCTTCTTTTTTTTTCAAGTCTAACTAAATAATGAAGCATATCTGTGACAGATTTTGACACATTTTGGAATTACATTCATTGCCTACAAAGTGTGGCAATCACATGAATTCTTTGAAAAGAATGATTTAAAAGCGCCAGTGGTACCTAGAAAAGAAGCAGGCTAGGGAGAGGGTGCTAATGCACGCTCCTGATAATTATGTAAAACAAAATGTGGATTTGCAACTAAAGCACAAAAGCCTAGTAGATGCCCAATTCAAATTTTTTCTAATTATAATATCATCATTTCTTTACAGTTTTCTCATAACCTAAAGATTTTATGGTATTTTAAATTTCTGTACAACTTTAAAAGGAATACATGCTACACTCTTGCACGTGTGTTGAAAACAATATTAAGGCCAGGGTAACTACGTTCATGACTCTATTTTCTATTAAAAATATCTCCAGTGACTTACTAAGTTTTCAGAAACCAGTTTTTGTTCATTTGCTTGTTCTTAATTCAGACATTCAAAGAGAGTTTTAGATTAACGTGCAGGATTTAAGGTGAAATAATGTTGAAAAATACTTTTCCCCACAGAAATCTAAGAAAGTACGTGACAAATCATGAAAGCATGATGGAGAAAAATCAAAACATGAATTCACAGTTATAAATCATGAGATCCTGAAAAGTTCCAGATAAAATGACTGAACCATGCGTGAGGGTAGAGTGACTTGATTTTAGCATGTGGTAAAACTTCGAGGGGCTTTTAGGATTCATCCTACTTTATTTTCTTTCCATGTAATGGCTTAAGAGTCAGAATTCCTAGGTTTAATTCTGATGCAAGCCACTTAAGTTGTTCATGCATTCTCTTCTTATTTTTTTTATTTCTCCTTAATTTTTTTTAGTGGAGTTTAGTTGATGTACAATGTTGTGTTAGTTTCAGGTGTACAGCAAAGTGAATCAGTTATACGTATACTTATATCCACTTTTTTTTTGGTTCTTTTCACATCGTAGGAATTCCATATAGTATTTTGCATGGAAAGAATAAAAGAATGCACATGCATACTCTTCTAAGGTTTATTAATTCTTACCAATGCAAAATACTGTATGGAATTCCAATGATGTGTATTGTACTATGCTAGATGCGGCTAGGGGAAAAAACAAAACCAAAGCCAAAAAAACAGGAAGAGAAAGCTGCAACAACAAGCCTACCATGTAAAGGGAGAGATGATACATATGTTTAATTAATTATATAAATAAGAGAGAAAGGAAAATATTGTAAGAGAAAATAATGTGCTCTAGGAATCCAGAAGAGGGAAATATATCACTATCAGATGGAGGAAATGGGCAAATTCTTATAGAGGAGGAAATATTTGAACTGGGTCTTAAGTGACAGGAGATGTTTAGTTATGTGAAAATAAAAAGTGGCAAATGCAAAAGCAAGTTTGCAGCCTTATAAAAATAATATTTTGTAGGCCAATTTAATTGGGGTAAGAATATAGGAAGACTAGTTTGCAAACATAAATGAGGATGCAACTGTGGAAGCTTGAAAATCACACCTGATCTACCTAGAATAGGTTGTAAAAATGCTGTGTTAAATGTCATACAAATTTATATTACTGTTATCAGGCATTTTACATGTAGAAGGTATATGGAATGTGGTGGTACTATCAGGCTAAATGGTTATTAGTGAAAATCATGTCATAATGTGAATGTATGTTGGAAAAGATCGATATAATAATGTAGATGAAACATGAAAGCCTGCAGAATCCCTGAGTCCTGGACAGGAAGCCTTTGATTATGTTTTAATTTTTCTTTTGTAGAGGGGAAAATGAATATGAAGGAAATAAAATCTAAATATTTCAGGTAATTTTTTTCTCCTATAAAAAAACAGCAATTATTTTAATGTGGTATTTGTGATAAACAGTATTTTTTTATTCATTTGCACAGCATGGGTAAGCTTACAAGAAGTATGATAAGCAAGAAAGAATGACTTTGTACAATAAACAATCACTTTTATTTTGCATAACATGAATGAAAGAAAAATTAATAGAATACTTTAGGAAATATATATCAGAGGACCTCAGCAACGTATTATCGGTTTCATGTTTTAAATCGGTTTCATGTTTTGAGAAATGCATTCCTCTGAGGAAGAAAAAATGATAGATATTAACAGGTTTACATAATCCTGTTGCAAATAGTTGGAGACTGACTGCATGAAAATGGAACATTTCCTAAAAATTCACTATACATTTCAGCAGTTTCAGCTGGGTCAATTACAGTCGCCAATGAAAGCAAATCTGTGCATGTGGCATTGTCTTGAAGGAAGATATCTCATTCAGGCTTTCTGTACAAAACCATTTATTCAGCCTCTGTGCTATGTAGGAACCAGAGTATCTTGACTGCAGCTGACTTTATGGATCCAACTCTAGATTAATTTGCCCTGCATAAACTGAAGGATTATTTTGCTTGTTTTATATATATATATATACACACATATAATATATATGCATATATAATATATATTATTTTGCTTGTTATATATGTGTGTGTATAAATATATGTACGTGTATAAATATACAGACACATTTATATATATATATATATAAATATGTAAAGCAAATGAAAAGAATGTACTCACACTATGAATATTATTATGTAGCATTTACTGAGCAAAAATAAACATTTTGATATTTAGATGTAAGTACATACAATGTAATACAGTGATAAAAACATAGATTAAATGACCAGATTGCCTTAGTTTGGAGCCTATTGTTTCCACCTGAGAATTATGGGATCTTAGATATTTGTTTTAATCTTTCTATACTTCAATTTTATCATTTGAAACTCTAGAATTAGCATTATTAAAAGAATTCAATGAAATACTACAAGTAACTTGTGTAGGACACAGTGCCTAGCAGGAATTGAGTGCTTAATATTTGGTAGCAGTTGTTGCTATTGTATAAGATACTTATTTCCTTTGCTGTTATTATTATAATCACATTATATGTATCCTCTCTTCCCTGAAGTGATGGTGAAATCTTGAGTCAAGCATAATTAAGGAATTCTGTCTCTTGATTCCTTCTGAATCCTCTTCCTTCTTTGCCCCATTCTGCACTGTTACTGGAGCTCTGGGGCCTCCGACTTTGATCCATGTATTTTTCCCAGGGAGCTCTCATTATATACATATATCTAAGTCCTTCAGTTCACTTTAGTATGAAAACGGCTTGTGTGTAATAAGATTTATAAGTGAATAAAATTTAAGTAGCTAAAACCATGAGTACCTCGGTAATTTTTCATATTTTATGTTTGAGACCCCAAAGGGCAATAGGCGATTCTCTGTACCATAGGGGAAATTGGAGAATGTAAAGTATAAGAATTCTTATTTTACCAGCCACGTTATTAGAAAGAACAAGCAAGCCTTATCTTCAGTACATTAAAGGAAAGGTCATTGAGCAGCTTTTCATTTCCTTCGTTGCGTTTTCCTTTTGGTACAGTGTCAGTTCCAGGCAAGAGCCTATCACTTGTTCTTTCATTTTCTTTTCTCTTTCAAGATACTTAGGAATCTAAAAATATCATTTTTTTTTCACTTGGTTATTTCTCAAAAAAGCCACCTTTCTATCCTTTTACCCTTCTAGTTTTCTTTATATCCTGCGGACATATTTTTGCTACGTGATTTTTCAGTTGTAGTTGTTCGTTTGGAAAAGGGTTAGTATCAATTCTTGACCCTGTGAAATAGGGGTGAGATAAAAAGCTGTGTGCCTTGATATGAGACACCGTAAAGTCAGCTGAGGGAAGCCAAGGAAATCCAGTTGTGGGTACTTGCAAACTTATCAGCTTGCAAACAACTCAACACATTATAAATTATTTACATGTTTACATTTCCACAGTAATTTATTTATGTGAAAAAGTGCTATAAGCTGAGTAGAATCTCTTTCAATCTTCAGTAAAGTTTCAGAACATGCACATGAAACAGTATAAAAATCATATTGCTTTTTTAAAAAATAAAAAAATGCTTTTGAAATAACATTTTTTAAAACATATATCTTTATGAGGAAGATGGCATTGTCAGTATCTACTAATTTCTCAGTGTTAATTAACTACATTATGAAACTGCAAAAGTGAGATGAAAAGGGCACAAAACTGAAAATTATTAGCAACATTTTTCCTCATGCATTTCTGAGTTTAGGGTAAAACAATATTGCCATAGCCTTAGAATTACAACTTAAGGCAATTTTTTTTTTTTACTATACTTATTCATTTTTTAACTTGAAGTATAATTGATTTAAAATACTGTTTGTTTCAGATGTACAGCAAAGTGATTCAGTAATTTTTTCAGATTATATTTCATTGTAGGTTATTACAAACTTTTAAGTATAATTTCCTGTGCTTTACAGTAAATCCTTGTTGCTTATTTATTTTATGCATAGTAGTTTGCCCCTGTTAATCCCACACTCCTAATTTGTCCTTCCTTCCCTCCCTCTCCCTTTTGGTAACCATAAATTTGTTTTCTATGTCTGTGAGTCTGTTTCTATTCTGTAAATAAGTTCATTTGTACCATTTTTAGATTCCACATATAAGTGATACCATACAGTATTTGTCTTCCTCTGTCAGACTTACGTCCTTAAATATTATATTCCCTAGGTCCATCCATATTTACTTTCTGGATATATACCCAAGAGTGGGATTGCTGGATCATATGGTAGTTCTATATTTAATTTTTTAAGGAACCTCCATATTGTTCTCCATCGTGGTTTCACCAATTTACATTCCCACCAACAGTGTAGGAGGGCTCCTTTTTCTCCACATCCTCTCCAGCATTTATTACTTGTAGACTTTTTGATGATGGCCATTCTGATCCCTGTGAGGTGGTACCTCACTGTAGTTTTGATTTGCATTTCTTTAATAATTGGCGATGTTGAACATCTTTTCATGTGCCTGCTGGCCATGTGTATGTCTTCTTTTGAAAAATGTCTACTTAGGCCTTCTGCCCGTTTTTTGATCCCTCCTTTTTTTTTTTTAATATTGAGTTGCATGAGCTGTTTGTATAGTTTGGGTATTAACCCCTTGTTGGTTGCATCATTTGCAAACATTTTCTTCCATTCCTTAAGGTTGTCTTTTCATTTTGTTGATGGTTTCCTTTGCTGTGCTAGAGCTTTTAAGTTTGATTAGGTTCCATTTGTTTAGTTTTGCTTTTATTTCTTTTGCCTTGGGAGACTGATCTAGTCAAGTCAAGTCTGACTGATCTAATCAAGAAAATATTTCTATGATTTATGTCAGAGAATGTTTTGCCTATGTTCTCTTTTAGGAGTTTTATGGTATAATGTCTTATATTTAGGTCTTTGAACCAACTTTGAGTTTATTTTTGTACATGGTGTGAGGGAGTGTTCTAATTTCATTGTTTTACATGTAGTTGTCCAGTTTTCCCAGCACCACTTGTTGAAAAGACTATCTATTCTCCATTGTATATTCTTGCCTCTTTGTCATAGATTAACTGACCAATTTATTCTTTTTAAAAATCTTATTTACTTGAGGTAGAAACACTTACCATGAGATCTACCTTCTTGATAAATTTTTAAGTGCACAATGTATTATTGTTAACTATAGGCACAACGTTGTACAACTTAATAATCTTGCTTAACTGAACATTTATACCTATCAAACGATGACTCCTCATTTCCTCCTCTCAGCCCCTGGCAATTGTCATTTTACTCTTTCCATGAGTTTAATTTTTTAGATCCTTCATAAGTAGAATCATGCAGTACTTGTCCTTCTGTGACTGGCATATTTCACTTAATATAATGTCCTTCATTTTCATTCATATTGTTGCATGCCATAGGAATCCCTTCTTTTTTTACGGCTGGATAAAGTTCCCTTGCATGTGTATGTCACATTTAAAAAATCCATTCACTCACTGATGGACATTTAGGTTGCTTTTACAGGTTGACTATTGTGAATGATGATGCAGTAAACGTGGGAGAGAAGATATCTCTTCCAGATCCTGATTTCAATTCTTCTGGGTATATACCCAAAACTGTGTTGCTGAATTATATGGTAATTCTGTTTTTAATTATTAAAACAGTACATACAGTACTGGCATAAAAACAGATCGAAGTATATGAAATACAAGGAAAGGTTCACAAAATCACTAAACATCAGGGCAATGCAAATCAAAACCACAATACAGTATGACCTCAGATCTGTTAGGGGGCCTACTGTTAAAAATAATAGTAATAATACAAGTGTTGGTGAGGATGTAGAGAAAAGGGAACCCTCATAAACTGTGGGAGTGTAAAATGGTATAGCTGCTACGGGAAACAGCATGGTGGTTCCTCAAAAAATTAACAATAGATATGCCTATTTATTCTTGATTGCACCAAATATTAATTTTTAAGTTCTCAATGTTACTCTGATATATTATTGTTATTTATGCCTATAAACAATTCTGATATTAACATTTTTATAAACATAAACGCAGATACAAATATACAACCATTTCTAAAATGCAGTAAACAAAGCAAAAATTATTATAAATATGCAAATAATTTGTAATCAGTATTTTGGAAGAGTGTTTAAGTGGAAATTATCACTGCACTTCACTTAGGGAAGACTTTTTATGGAATAGAAAGAATTAAGAAGGTGTCCGGCAGAAGGACTAAATTAACATTTTAGAAAATATAACAAGATTGTTGCAAATACCAGAACATAGTATAAAACTGTGATGAAAGCAGAAGAAATGGATTTAAAAAAAATTAACTGGTGACAGGCAGTGTAAAAGTAGTGAAAAAAAGAAAGTATTCAGTCTCTGGTCTATTATTTTAGTTCTATAGGGGAAAAAAAATGAATGCGTGGGGAAAGGAAGATCAACTTCCTACTTGGTTTGTCAACACCAGCTGGCAGGCGAATCGAGGCAGTACTTCCTTCCACCAAGTGGAGGGTGGAAGATTAGCTCTTTGTTTGTTCCAGCTAACACCACTGACTGGGGGTGGGGGGGCGGTGTCAGGGTGCTGCCAAGTGTTTTGATAGAAAAGGGGTGGGATGGAAGATCAGCCCCTAGCTCAGCCTCACTGAAACCATACAGGAGAGGGGTTGTGTTGGTATTTGTCTGTAATAGGGTGAGTATTTCCAAAAATTTTTTTCTGTTCTGTTAAGTCCCTTTAGGGAATAGCCTTCCCTCAGAGGTTTTGTTTGTTTGTTTCCTTGTTTGTCTTTGCCTATTGTAGGTTCTGGACTAGAATCTTTTGCAACACTCTGCCTAGGATACATGGGCGGCAATAAGGAAACCCAGGGGGCCCACCATTGTGTTATTCCTCAAGTCCCAAGGTCCCTAGGCAGTCCACATTCTTGTTTCTACCTTTCAGAATCTTATACTTGTTTGTTGTGTTATATCCAGGAGATTTTTAGTTGTAGGTGGGATAATCTGGGAGAAATGGGGTGACTCCATTTGGGCTGAAAGTAGAAGTGCACATTGTTCTGTTTTGTTCTATTCATCACACTTGCAGGTGTCTTCCATTCTCTCACACTTTCCTTTAGAAATGCAGATTTCTAAATTATTTTTTCCTTCTGTAGAGTGATATTTTTTGAATATGCCTGAGAATTACACATAATGGACAAAGCACTACCTACAGTTAAGGATCCTTGTACTCTCTTTTCTCTATGGGAAGCTATTTTAAAGATTATACTGTAATGATTCAGAGAGAATAAGGAACTTGACCAAAGTCATACACTTTGATAGTGAATGAGCCTTGATTTTTAACCGGGTCTGTGAGATTCCAAACCAGTTTTTTTTTCTTTTACGGCATGATCTACCTTGAATGGAATTATTGCTTTGCTTTTCATTGCCAATATGTCGATATATCAAGAGTTCTTTATGTAAAGATCAATTTCAGTAATCTTTTTATGCTTAGAGCTTAGCATATACTAAGAATTTAATAGAGCTTGTTTCTTAAATAGGTGCTAATTGGAGCGTCCTTTAATTTTTTTTTTAAAAGAAAGCAGAGCTCTTAAAGAGATTAAAGGCTACCCTGGAAAATAAAAAGGAAATAATTCTTTGTAAAAGGATCTTTTTCCGTATGCAAAGGAAGGAAAACTTAGAGGCACTTACACAGAAAAGAAAAAGATTTGAAATAAATGTAAAATACGGGCAACTTAACCTGCAACTAGAACATAAAAGGAATTGTTAAATCATCTTCTTTCAGCTTTATCTCCAGAGTCATCAGTTAAATATGCCAGATGAACAGTCTGTGATGGAGAACACTTGCTGGATCAAAACCAAGAATGAAAGGTAAGCTTATGATTTACAACAAATGTTTATCATGTGTTTTTCAACTTAAAGGAAAAGAAAAAATCCTAAATATGTCCAGATTGCCAGAAGTTTTGTTTTTTACATAAACAAATATATCGAGACAGAGAAATATTTGATATCCATGAAAGCTTTTTTAAAACTTTTATTCAATGAGTAGAATATAACTATACTTGAAGTTGTCAAAACTTCTGTTAGCAGCAAAGAAATAAACAGTGTAAGCTTAATTTTCTTTGACTTTCCCTCAAAGCATATATGGAACCAAATACCAAAATATTCTTCAAATATTTCATCTAAAAATTCTTTCACAAAGAGATGGAGGAATATTAGCTCTTAAAAGAATAGTGAATATTTGATATATGTAGATCGTTATTTTCTTCTAGAAAATTCAGTCATAAGTAGCAGAGAAAGAATACTACATAGGGCTTCCCTGGTGGTACAGTGGTTGAGAATCTGCCTGCCGATGCAGGGAACACGGGTTCGTGCCCCGGTCCGGGAAGTTCCCACATGCCGCGGAGCGGCTGGGTCCGTGAGCCATGGCCTCTGAGCCTGCGCGTCCGGAGCCTGTGCTCCGCAACGGGAGAGGCCACAATAGTAAGAGGCCCGCGTACCGCAAAAAAAAAAGAATACTACATAAATAACCAAAACTTAATAGCTAATGTTTCCTGATCTTTAGAATATTTAATTTGGAGAAGATAAAATTGTCCTGAAATAATTCTATAAAATTTGCATATATTTATAAAATCAATATTTTCATATTTATTTTCATGTTTGTAGTGTGTCTATGCCATTTATTTACAAATGTATGTATTTGAATATTAAAAGTAACTACAACCACAGCAGGGTAGCTTGGCAAGATATAATATCTCTTTAGGCTAGTTTGGAAATTGGTAATATCCCTTTTTCCAAATAATTAGTTAAAACTGTTGATTTATACAGACACTCACTCAAGAGGGAGGATAACTGAAACCACAGTTACAATAATAGTTCTCTCATAAAGATGTATATCAAGGGAAGACAGGTTGCTGAAAAGGAACTTGTGATCACAGCCTGGTTAAAGTAAGAGATACATTTTTTCACCCTAAAGGGAGAAAAAAAATGAACAGAGCTGGAAGCCAGATTTGTTAAACAGGGTTTGAAAGTAAAAATGAAATAAGGTGTTCTCTGCGGCATGGTAACAGGTGCTTGAACTTAATAAGCCTCAGCTTCTCTGACAAAGACAATCTCTTTGTCACATAAAAGAAGAGTTACATTTGACACAGTTTACCTAGTTTTCACTGTAGTTCTTTGTCTTTTCTTCTGTCCTTTTAAGGGAAGAGGTGAAAGAATGGAGTGGTAGAGGTGATCTGGAAACAGCACTCATAGTATGTGCTCATAACGTATTAATTTATTTTGCCAGAAGAAAGAAAACCTTAGTTGTTTCACATTTGAGTACTCCCACTTTAAAAAGAGTTATTTGATACTACAGCATGACAATTTTTAGAGTTGGAAGTGAACATAGAAACTTATTGTCTTGCTATAATTTTAATTTCTCAAATTTGACTTCTATTAAATAAATGAGCTACAGAATCAAAATTTTCTGGCAGTGTAGTTACATTTGTCATTATTCACAATATGCCATAATAATAATAAGACTAAATCAAATATTCTGCTTAAATTTTTAAATTTTATGTATTATAAAACAGTATTCCCTTAAACAACAAAAATTTCAATCAAGTTTATAATTAGACAAAAAAATTGTCAAAAACTAAAATATACCTTGCTAAAAAGGATTATAGAGACTTTAGATTTGTGTTAATTTCTTTAAAAATTTTTTTTTCTTTTTTTAAAAATAAATTTATTTATTTATTTGGCTGTGTTGGGTCTTCATTTCTGTGCAAGGGCTTTCTCTAGTTGCTGCGAGGGGCGGCCACTCTTCATTGCGGTGTGTGGGCCTCTCGTTGCGGAGCACAGGCTCCAGACGCGCAGGCTCAGTAGCTGTGGATCATGGGCCCAATTGCTTCGTGGCATGTGGGATCTTCCCAGACCAGGGCTTGAACCCGTGTCCCCTGCATTGGCAGGCAGATTCTCAACCACTGCGCCACCAGGGAAGCCCTAATTAATATTTATTTTATAATGGAGTAAAGTTGATTTACAATGTTGCGCTAGTTTCCTGTGTACGGCAAAGTGATTCAGTTATACATATATCCATTCTTTTTCAGATTCTTTTTCCATATAGATTATTACAGAATATTGAGTATAGCTCCCTGTACTATACAGTAGGTCTTTGTTGATTATCTATTTTATATATAGTAGTGTGTATATTTGTGTTAATTTCTACTTCTTGAAAGTATAGCATCAATGTAATATATGAAATGTTTTCAGATTTTGGAACGATTTTGAATTTAAGTTTCCACTGGTCATTCAGATGGAAAGTATGCATGAAAAAATTACGTTCATCATTCTGTCTGCCAAGGTGGTAGTTGTGAAACTGCACTCCTTTTTAAATATAGCTGTGCCTATGACACCTTGCAGTGAAGGTAGCTAGACTTATAGCAGCTAATTCAGTTAGATGAAATGTGGCAAAGCAAAGACTGTGTGATTTGATGAAGGTTACTTATGACATTGATGAAGAACACCTCACAAAATAATTTTTATTAAAACTATGTAGGGCTGGGCAATATTTAAATTGTTAATTTGTGCTCGTTAATTAATTATGCTCAAAAAGTCTATTCATGACATATAATTATTCCTTCCAACATGTATGCTTACTGATAAAATGGAAGAGAGCAAATAGATAAAAATATGGAGGTATTAATGGAGTGAAAATTTACTGAATTAAAGTCTAAAGAGGTGCAATGAATAATCTATTATGAAATTGTTGCTCAGCACCAGAAGAATGTGCTAGAATCTAGCTTGTTTGGTTGATGAAGAGTTGATATTTTAACCTACACCGAGAGATTTTTTTTCTTAAATTTCCAATATAGTTAGAATGTTTAGCACTAATATGAATTTGGAAGTTACAGTAAGTAACAGAAGGGTCTTGCTTCCTAAAAAGTCATGTCCGCTAACAGTACCATAAAATGTTCTGGGAGCAGCTTCAAATCTGAGTAATTTGCTGTTTATTGCTATAGAATATAAAGTCTACTTGAAGCATTTCAGTCATCCTTAAGATGTAAACTAGCAATTGTTCACCTTAAAGAAATGAAATGTAAGAATGTTTCACTCTTAACGTTGTCTATACAAAAGATGTATTTCAATTGATTGGTAGGCTAAAATAAATGTTGGAAAAATATTGAAAGGCAAACAGTTATATTGTCTCTAAAGTTCTTTGAAGCACTAAAATTCCAAAGTTCTATGATAATTCACCTGGACTATATAATACAGGTTTCTGACATTGTAGTTATACTTGTCATTATTCATGTCCTGTCATAATTTTAAAGCTCAGATAATCCAATATATAACAGTGTTGGCAAAAAGATGTAGAATAGATCTTTTCATTCTTTTACTCCCTGAGATCATTCTAGAATATACAGTTGTTTGGCAATGCAAGTGATAAAAACCAGACATGTTGAGAGATCTATAGATATAGATCGATCTTATCTTGTTTTCCTCCCTAAACTTGGCAGCTACTTTTGACATCTCTCAAGTTAATCCATCAAGTTTAGAGAACAAATCATGACATATTCAAGCACTAAATTTTAATTGACTAGGAATAGCACTGGTTCCCATGTCTTTTTGGACTAAACCACAACATATAGAGAGAGGTTTCTGTGGTGGTGTTTTGTTTTATTTCATACAGCAGTCCAGAAGAACTGTTTATCTGTTCCAAATTAGAAATCAGATAACTCACTTTTTTTCTTTCTTTTTAATCATAGGGAGATTGAGAATTTCCAAAGATAAGTAAAAGAACAAGGAATTAAACTTGAGCCAACAAACTGAATGAATCTAGTAATAGAATTAAGTGAGCCAATAATATATACATATATAGCTAGACAGTGGCAAAGGTATTTACCATGTGGGAATAGCTCGTGGTCGTAGGGGCCCCTAAGGAAGTTATTCTCCACAAACTGAAAAAGTGAGGAAACAAGGAGAGAGACAATATAGAAACTACCAACAACATTAAGTTGCTCTCCTTGATATAAAAGTGAGGGCTTGCTAATATGTGTGAAAGACTAGAAGAGATTAGCCCTAGTGGCAGTAAGATATGGTGATTTGACCAAGTCAGACTTGAGGGGGAATTATTGGCTCTTTCCAACAATCAGTGCATGTAGAAAATGTGGGCTGCTAGATATGCACACCAAGATCTCAAAGGTCTACCTAGAAAAGGGAATAAAATCCAACCTAAAGCTGTATGTGATTTAACCGTATATCTACAATGTAGGCACAATCTTGGCATATATGATAATTTTTACCTTTTACTTTTTAAAATTAAATTTATTAATGTAAATTCGTGGCAAGAATGTGCTTCAGAAATTCCCAAGTGTGCTTGGAAAATGCACATTCTTCAATTATACTTTATGTGGATGAATGAAAATTTGCATAAAGGTATGCCACAAAGACTACTTTGAGAATCAGAGGCTGATTAAAAAAAAACAGGCATTCTCACTCGTCTCATGTACCTTAGTCCCTTATGGTTGCTGTAACAAAAATACCATAGGCTGGGTGACTGGAACAACATTTATTTCTCACAGTTTTGGAGACTGAAAAGACCAAGATCAAGGTGTCTGTTGGGGTCCTGCTTCCTTGTTTATGGATGGCTGTCTTGTTGTGTCCTCACATGGGTGAAGGGGCCGGGGAGCTCTCCAAGGTCTCTTTTTATAAGAGCATTAGTCTTCTTCATGAGGGCTGCAACCTTACAACCTAATCACCTTCCAAAGGACCCACCTCCAAATACGTGGTATTTGGGGATGCACATTGGGGATTAGGTTTCAACATAAGAATTCTGGGGAGACATAAACATTCAGTCTATAGCATCATCGTTTAATACCATGAACGCTGAAAATTGAGAAGTCTTAATTTAACCAACTTTTCAACACTAAGTATCTGCAAAACCACTCTTGAAACTGCTAAATCACGTATATGATACATATAATTATATATATATATATATATACAATTATATATATTATTTATTTTCCAGAATTTTGTTAGATTCCAGCTCTCCAGTTCTCTGGAGGTTAGGACAAGGGTTTACATGCCATTAATACAAGTTTACCATATCCTGAAGTTCAAACCCTAACCTTGGATCAGAAGTCAAGTTAGCTTTCTGTACCATCATTCCTAGTGAAGGTTGAGCAAGTCTTCCTTTGTTTTCCAGTGCATTCTATATTCACAGTAAGATTTTCCCCCAATGATTAACAAATCTGGGAATGAACTCAGACAAGCTTTGGTTGAACTCATCCTGAGTATTCAGCAATTTCTTCACAATAGTTAAGTCAGACTTTGGAAATGTAAGTTATATGGTTACCTCTGTTAAAATTCCATTTACTGATTGATTTAAAACCTGGAAGACTTTAGGGGAAGATTTGCTCTATGTGTTTGGACAAATCTCCTCCAGGAAAGATATAATTTAAATCAAATCATTTCAAATCATGATTGAAACCACTAGTCAGGAAGACTTGTAATCAATGCTTATGTGAAAAAAATGAATATGTGTAGCTTGATACAACGTCAGTGTATTTTTCTCATAGCTCAGATGTAGATGTTTTCTATTAGGAGGTACACACATTGTGAAGCAGTGTATTGTTTTGCATTACATCTGTCATTACATTAGAAAACCATTTGGCAGGTTTAGTCATGCCTATGATATGCCCATTCATCTCTTAGTGCTTATGTGGTACCAACATACTGTCTTGCTTAGTGATTATATTTTTACTCCTTATTTCCCTTCAAAGACTCTGGGGTAATGGAGGGCAGGTGTTTTGCACTATTACTATTTATTTTATGCAGTTATTAGGTAGTAAATATTTGTGATTGAGACTAATCTTTTTTATTTTCTCAGTATTACCAGGTACCTACCATTGAAACAATTATCACATCAGTAATTTTTAGACTTTTATTTGCGATTTTTGATGGGTGTCTGTTTCCAAAATATTCGTATCTGAGAGCAGAACTTAGTGTCTTTGCTCAGTGCTGTGTCTCTTGTGGCTACATAGTGCTCAGCCCATAGTAGTTGCTAGAGAAATATTTATTGAATAAATTAATAATTTGAATGAATAACTATATTCCAATATCTAAGTTTTCATAACTTTCTGTCTATAAAGAAATGGCATAAAATGTTTCAGTGTATTTATAGAGCAGTTTTAGCATTTAGGGGTTCTGGTATTAAATTACATGCTAAGCTGCTATGAAAAAGAGATCTGAAAACAGTGACTTAAGAAGACAAAAGTTTATTTCTCTTTCACCCATTAATATGGACATGAGTCTTCTGAGGTTACTAGGCTTGCTCTTGTCTACAGTGTTATGTAGGGACTGGATCTTATTAATAGCTCCAAATGATAACCTTTTAAAAATATGAGACATTAGACATGCATTCAAATGGTTCTTTAAATATGCTATTGGCCAGTGTGAATAAGTGTCTTACAGGTATTGGCTTCTCTCAAAATTTTTACTTAACTTTTGTTTCAAACTTCTTTATCAAGTGTTAAAAGCTGCATTACATATGTATGCACATATATATCTTCTACATGAGACAATCTCTCCTTGATCTACAAAAGTAGATGAACTATGAATAGTATGATTACACTTAAGCTGTATATACACATATGTGAATGACTTGGTACACAAAAGACACATTTGAGCAATATGTTTACAGTAACATCGCTGGGGATTTATGGGAGACAGTGTCTGTACAGTATAGATTTCTGTAAAGTATGAATTTAAAGAATTTTTATGACTTTTGTAATCAGAAAAAGTATGTTTTAAAGAGGATAAAATTTTGAAGAAATAGTTCTTTATCATGATGCATATTTTAACCATTTGTGACAGAGCAAAGGAATTATGGCAAAACACAAAAAACACCACAGTTTTTTTACATTAAAAATTTTATCTAGGGCTTCCCTGGTGGCGGAGTGGTTGAGAATCCGCCTGCCGATGCAGGGGACACGGGTTTGTGCCCCAGTCTGGGAAGAACCCACATGCCGCGGAGCAACTAGGCCTGTGAGCCATGGCCGCTGAGTCTGCGCATCCGGAGCCTGTGCTCTGCAACGGGAGAGGCCACAACAGTGAGAGGCCCACGTACCACAAAAAAAAAAAAAAAAAAAAAAAAATTATCTTCACAAAATAATTAAAAAAATATGAAAATAGTAGCTAAGCCCTTAATTTTTGGGAAACCAGGATGTAATTAATATTTTCAAAGATAATAAGGTAAAATATATTAACTTTAAATGTTGGAATCTCAAAGAATATTTATCATAAATATGAAATCTATTTTGAAAGGAATGAACCATTAAATGAAACTATAACCAAACGTGCCAATTTTCTACAAGTTTTATATACAAATTATTCCTAAATTTAATCTGAAAAGGACTATGCAAAGTTTAATTTCATCTATAAGAGAATCAGTTTAATTGAGTTTGGCCATTTATTCAGTATAACTTTTAGAATAATATTCTATACAATTCCAAAATAGTGCATACTTATTTCATTCAACTAATCATAGCAGTCAGCACAATAGCTTGCCTTTCCTAAAACATTTCTTGAAAACTTTTCAAGTAAGTGACATGGAGAGAGAGCAAGAGAACGAGAGAAAGAGAAAGGGGACTGGCAATAAAGACATTGAACAAAAATTAGTAATGAAACTGACAGAGCCTAAAGAAATCAGTAGTATTTGAAAAATATTTGCTACCTCACCTGGAAGACACATTATGCTTTATGAATTTAGTTCAATCAATGAGCACTTCAGTAGAAGTTTTATATTTTACATTTCAAATTTCAACTCATAAGACTTAAATCTTACTTTCAGAGTCTAACCTAGGTGAGATCTTGAGACCCTTGCTAGAATGACATTTTAAAAATATACGTGTTCGCTTCTGAATAATACCACAAGGATTCAATGAATATCTCATTTACAAAATGTAAAACTAATTTTTTTCACAATATTTATTTTAATCCTTATGGCTAACTTGTGAGGGAAGCTATGTCCATTTTAAAGATGAGGAAACCAGTCCAAAGCCCTGCTGCCAGAGTGTACCTGGGATTTGAAACCAGACAGCAGTCTGGCTCTGTAGTCCAGTCACTAAACTACCACATTATAAAGTTGCTACAGACTTGAGTTGTTTGTAATATACTGGAATCTCCTCTCTTAGCCTGCCCCCTCCTCCCTGTTTTAGTAATGGTGTGCCTGTAATGTGGCTATTTGCTTAGTGTAGATCCTAAAGAGTCTCCCATGTGCACCTTCTTAATCCCACTACCTTTTCCCCTACAAATTATTCAATCTTCTGAAATTCATATTTATCACTTATATTTCCTCATAGGTTAATGACCCGAATATGCATACCTAATTGCATAAATTTAGTTCACCCCTCTTTATTATTTACTTTGTGGAGTCTCCATTATTCTACAAATCCTCTCTTTCTTTCTTTTCCTTACAGTTAATTTGTTGAAGAACCCAGGCTATTTGATGATTGCATATTTCTGCCCCTCTGTATTTCCTGCAAATGGATCCAGAATTAAAGCCACTTAGATTTGATCACTTTAGCAACTCTAGATGATGTTGTGTTCTTTCATCGAGAGGCGTTTTGTATCTGGTTGTCTCACTTTTTATGATGTTAGCATCTGTTGCTGCTTAGTGCCTAGATCCATGCATTTAGATTGAGCTGAAAAAATTATGATATTTTAAGTTTATCATTTCCTTTCAATTATTAGTTGGAATTCTTCTAAAAAGAGATTTTTCCTCCTTCCAATAGTTTGTTATCCTGAGGTACAGTTCATCTAGTAGAGACAACACAAATATTTTCCCTTAACTTATGAGCTCGCAAGATAATAAAATTGTTCACCTCAAAAGTAAGATTTTTTTCCTACAATATCATGGAGAAACCATTGATTTAAACATAGTTTTGATCAGTTTTCTACTCATATCTTTCTGGTGTACTTTTATTTTCTGCAGGTATACTATTTTGCTACTTACTCTCTTTTTCCTTATAATAACTTTTTATGGGGTTTGGGCCATAACGCTTTCCTATTGCTCACTCTTATGTGAAATCAGGTTTTCTGGATTTTTAAAAGGAGGTTAGTTCAGGGTAGCTTTTATTGCCTAAAAGAGGTGCTCCCTGTTGTTTTTATGCAGTTTTCAAAAATACGGTGATTTGATTTCTGAGTTTTTCCTGCTCCGGTCTGCTCCCTTACCTTCCTCTTGAAAGTCTCTTTTCTTTGTTGTTTTTTTTTTAAATAATAATACTAATTTATTTTATTTTTTAATTAATTAATTTACTTGTTTATTTTTGGCTGTGTTGGGTCTTCGTTGCTGTGTGCGGGCTTTCTCTAGTTGCAGCAAGTGGGGGTCCCTCTTCGTTGCGGTGTGCGGGCTTCTCATTGCAGTGGCTTCTCTTGTTGCGGAGCACAGGCTCTACATGTGTGGACTTCAGTAGTTGTGGCTCGCAGGCTCGGTAGTTGTGGCTTGCAGGCTCTAGAGCACAGGCTCAGTAGTTGTGGCGCACAGGCTTAGTTGCTCCGTGGCATGTGGGATCTTCCCGGACCAGGGCTCGAACCCATGTCTTCTGCATTGGCAGGCAGATTCTTAACCACTGTGCCACCAGAGAAGTCAGAAAGTCTCTTTCTTTCCTTCTATATTCTCTGTTCTACTTTTTTAAAATTTTATTTTCATGAATTTTTTCTCAGTGTGGAATCATGTTCTGGAAGGAAATTTTTGCGGGTCTATTTCAGAAGTTGAGAGTTAATAGACTGCTCCAGCCTTTTTAGAGCTAACTAGAACCCTAGTACACACCTGATAGTGAATTGCTCAATGTGCCTTTCATTTTCAACTACTGCTCCAAAATTGACACACTGTGCCTTTATGTTGGCTCTTAGGTACTAATATTAATCCTTATTTCTTTGAAAATATTTATTTCTCATACATTATTGCTCTGTCTCTAGCATTCACTTTTTAATATATAAGACAGATTATTTTCTTTCTGTAAATGATACCCAGATGTCTTAATATCTTTTCTTTACAATATGTCACAAATATCAGGAAATATTCCATTCTGTATTTTATATCCATGACTTAAAAAACATCTTGTTTTATCATTCTTTTACTGTTAATATAATCTCTAAGCAGAAATTCTAGGTACATCCAGAGAAGGTGTGTGAACAGTCTTTATTACATGAACATCCTAAATTTCAATAGTGAGCTTGATAATTATTTGCTGTATAAACATTTGAAATGGATTTGCTGTCTATATATTTATACCATACTGACAATTCACTTCAGTAATTTCCATCATTTGAATGACCTACTCAAGTTATAGAACACAGATAATTAAATGACAAAACCATATAGCATTCGGTTTAAAATCGAATATTCCATAAAATATAACTTCGGGTAACAAATTAACTCATTTCTTCTACAGTGTATACATAATACACCAAGCAATAAGTTCAAAATTAATACCTTTTACCTTGGCAACACTTCTTTCTTAAATTTCTCTTGTAGGTGGTCTGCTTCCATGTATAATGTAGAAAAGAAAAGAGCATTGCTACCAATCTAACAACAAGAAAAAATGAAGAAATTATGAGACCATAACTTTTCATAACCCATCAGAGACAGGATGCAGAGTAAATAAGCAGTCTGAAATCTAAGGAAAGACAAACTTCTCCAAGAGGAGATGGGGAGTGAGCTTTGGCTCACCTTTGATAGAATTTAAGAAAGAGATTCTGGCTGTCATATAGGAATGTAAGAATACTGGTAAAATTTTTAGGTAAGTGTTCAAGGCTGAATGGAAAAGACTGCTACAGTATAGAAACCTTAGGAAAAATAGACACAGGGAATTTTAAATAACTCTAAAAATAATTGAGTGTCTAATGCAAAAATGGTAGCAATGTGGGTTTACAGAGTATGTGAAAGTAAAACGCATGACTGCAATAGTATAAAATTTGACAGAAAGGAATTAGAAATACATTGTGTGTTCTTTCATTTTATAATTGATATGATTTAATATTATTTGAAGTTAGACTGTAATGAAAGATAAATACTGTAAACACAAGGGAAAATAAAAATAAAATAATAGTTATAGAAAGTGGCTGTTATTAGAGATAGCATGAAATCATAAAATAAATTTAATCACATATAAGTGAACAAAAGGAACAAAGGAAAAAGTGAACCAAGTAGAAAACAAAGTTTAAGATTGTAGATATAAATCTAGTCATATCAAAAATCGCATTAAATTTAAACAGTGTAAACACAACAATTAAGAGATGAAGATTGCCAGAATAGATTTTAAAAAAGGCAATTAACCCCTTATTAGTCATATCACAGCTCGCACAACTCCACATCAAGAAAACCAAATAACCCAGTTAAAAAATGGACAGAAGAACTGAATAGACATTTCTCCAAACAGGAAATGCAGATGCCCAACAGGCACATGAAAAGATGCTCAACACTTCTAATCATCAGGGAAATGCAAATCAAAACAATGATATATCACCCCATACCTGTCAGAATGGCTGTCATCAAAAAGAACTCAAATAACAAAGGTTGGTGAGGATGTTGAGAAAAGGGGACCCTTACACACTGTTGGTGGGAATGTAAATTGGTACTGTGGAAAACAGTATGGAGATTTTTCAAAACACTAAAGATAGAACCACCATATGATCCAGCAGTTCCACTTCTGGGTATATATCTGAGAAAAAACAAAAACACTAATTTGAAAATATACATGCATCCCATTGTTCATAGCAACATTATTTACAACTGCCAAGATATGGAAGCAACATAATTGCCCACGAACAGATAAAGAAGATGTGGTATACATATCTATATACATAGATAGATATATAGATATATATAGATATATATACATGTACACACACACACACACACACACACACACACACACACACACACACACTTACAATGGAATACTACTGAGCCATAAAAAAGAATGAAATTTTGCCCTTTGCAGCAACATGGATGAACTTGGAGGGTATTATGCTAAGAGAAATAAATTTGACAAAGAAAGAAAAATACTTTATGATACTACTTATATGTTGAATCTAAAGAATACAACAAACTAGTCAATATAACAAAAAAGCAGACTCACAGATATAGAGAACAAACTACTGCTTACCAGTGAGGAAAGGGAAGGGGAGAAGGGCAAGAAAGGAGTACGGGATTAAGAGGTACAAACTATTAAGAGGTACAAGCTACAAAGATTATTGTACAATATAGCCAATATTTTATAATAACTACAAAGGGAGTATAAACTTTAAAAATTGTGAATCATATATTGTATACATGTAACATATAATATTGTAAAGCAACTATACTTCAACAGAAGAAGGCAGGTCCAACTATATGTTGCCCACAAAAAAAGCAGCGACTCCCTTAAGATTTATTAAACACTTAAAACTTTGGAAAAAGTAAAAACAACTAGAAAGTATGATAGTAGTATAACAGTTTTAGTATGATTATTATGATATTCAGTCTGATATTAAAGTCCAGTATCACCAGTTATCACTGATTTCTCAGTTACTCATTCCCCACATTATCTGGCCTATATCCGCTGATATTCAAACTCTTTATTTTCATTTTACAAAGCATAACTTCCATGAAATGTCTTTTCATTTCTTTACTCACTCACAAACCTGTTGAATTCTTAATGTGATTTGGACATTATGCTATAAGTAGAATAGCTTAGTTCCTCTTCTCACTTAATAGAAAGTTTTCATTGAATTTCACATTCTAGCTTAAAACCTATCTCTTTACTTCAAGTTCTTAGTAACTTTTTTTTTTTAATTTCCTGTTTGAAAATGCTTATTTTTAGATGTCTTAACTTTGTTGAGTGTTGATGTTTGCCTCTTTGGTTTGATTGCAAACACCTGGTGGATGAAATTGGTTTTTATAGGTTTCTTTTTTAAACGTTTTTTCAAAGTTTTAACTTTAATATACAACTTAAGTTTTAAGAGAGTCACTGATAAGTTAGTGTAATTTTTTAGTCTAAGAAATCTATGACTACATTTTAGGAAATATTTCTGTGGAACATCTGTTCATCCATCATGCTTATCTTTCTCTTGGTATTGAAAACTGTAAATGTTTTTCTACTATTAGCACACATACCTGTACAGTATCCCTCATGAGTTTCCTTTGCTACAGCCTTTTCCCCAAATCTGTCATTATGCTCGCATCGTGCCTTTTAATGCATAATGGAAAACCCGCATGCATTGTGAACAGTGGCATAATGTATTCTTCAGGATGATAAGTTATGTTTCATGTAATGTCAGTTCCTCTTTCTGAATCTACTCTGTTCTCAGTAGATGTGTTTCAAATTAATAGAGCATTAGTCCCTAATCAAGGAAGTATTTAGGAATACATTTTTAATTAAAATGAACTATGGGGAGGAATAAATAGTATTAGACTTTTTTGTGTTAATTTGACATAATGCATTACTCATGAACCTTTGTGCATTATTAAAGATTAGATCATTGGTATTTCTGTAAACCCAATATAAAAATTAAGGCAAATGGAAAGAAGCAGATTTAGTAGAACATTTTTTAAAAAGCTTAAAATGACAGAGGCTGTGATATAAACCAAATCATAGAGTATATACTTTTAAGGACCAAAAGCAATTATATAATCAAGCCATCTACTTGCTTAGAAACAAAGAACACTACAAGACAGATGCATAACCTGTTTTTAATTACAGAGACTACGTGATCTCCCTTTGTAGCTTTATCATCTTTGCCATTAGGAAGTTCTTTCACAAGACAGCTTCAATGAACAATAACGTCCAACTTTTTGTTTGTTGTTTGTTAAAATATTTCATTTTATTTGTAGAACTCCAATAAATGCATTTTCATTTTAGGCATGAAACAGTAAAATCCCAAGTTCTAGCCCCAAGGATTTCATAGTTAATATTTACACATTAGCTAAAGAATATATGAAAAAGAAACAGCAGACTCAAACCTGTAAGATACTATCTGTGAAAAGACACAATCTTGTAATCTTGCAAGATATGTGAATTAATAGTAGAAATATTTTTCTGTAATTGCAGTCTGTGGTCTTTTCATCTTATCAAGATTATAAAAATAAACTGTACAATTATTGGGAAAATATTATTGGGATTGAGACTGTTCCCTTGACACTGACCTTATTAGAAGACAAAACTATGTAAAATTTGTAAGCCACATACTCTAGGGCATGAGTGATAACCTCCTTAGAAATTATTCCCAGGGTGTATACAGGGTTACTTACAACATGACATGGTGCTCAGCAATTGGAAATTCACTTTCAAAAAGTGACTCCTTCCCCCAAAGAAGTAAAACCTCTTTCCTCTATGTAGCAACCCATAGATGGTCTTTGAATGAGGTTCAGATCCAGAAGTCAAAAAGGGAAGAAATACTACTAGCCCAGAAGGAAAACATACCAGCATGCTCCATTTATATAGTCAGAGAATCAAAACCAGGATTAATAAGCAAAGAGTAAGAACTACCAGTAGTAAGTTCTATAGGGCTTGAAGCAAAAATGGGAGATCTTGGCACAGACAAGTCAGAAGTGGCTACAACTGGAAATAAATTACTTTCTGATTCACACTGAGTAAGGATTATCACCAAGGCTTTGTGATGAGGATACAAAGATGGATGACAAAAGTCTATCACATATCTTCTATAATTTCATTTTGTTCAAGTAAATATATGCTAGTTGTAGTTTTCATTACAGGATTTGGGTCCTGGAAGGTTTTATAAAGTTTTTTGATATATTAATAAATAGCTAAAGAATTATCTCTGTATTGTCTTATATAGCTGATGGACAGGGCAAATATCACAATAAATATTTTGGTTGTATAAAAATAAAGTTAGAGAAACAACACCTCATGCCTATTTTGACTTAAAGACACATTTGTTTTTCTGTCTGGTGTGAGAGCTTTCCTCAAATGACCTCAAATAGGATTGTGGTTCAGATTCAGAGAAGCTGAAAAAACGTTCAGTAATGTCAATTAATAGTTGTGTGTACTTAAGCAAATAGTTTTCTCTCTTCAAACTTCACATGGCTCAGCCATAAAATGGCAACAATAGTTACTCAAAGGAATTTTGTGATGCTAAAAGGACACAATGGACATTATTACAAATAGATCAATGCCTATCACATATCAACTATTCAAATAGATGAGTATGAAAAATTGTGCATAATAGATGGCCCTCTGTTTCTACTGCTATCTTTCATAATTTTCTTCCTAGCACTCATTGTTGTCATTTATATCTACTTGAGTAATTTTTGTTTGTGTGAATGAATAATCACTCCTTAGGCTTGTGCGGAAGGCGTGATCAACAGAAACAATTTCCTTGAATACTAGCCAAGGAAAACCCTTTGAGGCTTTATTACAAGAAGCAAATGCCTCTAGAGCTTTATGCTCAGAAGCTGCCATATTAATTTGGAAAAACAAAACAAACTATTGTGTACTATTGGATGGTTAAACAGACAAGAGTTATAAGTGTAAAAATGCTTCCACTTACCAAATTTGGAGAGAAGTTGCTGTGGTTTATAAGAAACTTGGAATTTTATCTATGACCCCATTTCACCATTGAAAACCAGAATGCCACCTAGGGATTTAGTGTTTATCTCTGTGCTCTGCAAGAAAAAGCCCACAATGAGTATAGATCAATCATTCCTTAAAATCTAAGGGCTCAAAGAGGAAAGATACATGTGCAAAAAATACATATTATTTTGGAAACCATCTCAAAATAATAAATAGGTTAAGACAGTATATAGTATATGAACTTATCTTGAAAGTAGCCATTTTTCTGCTTTATTTGTACCCAAATATTGCTCTGGATCCTGGTAACAAGCAAAACCACACTATAAACTTCTCACCCTCCACCAAAGACCTCTGTTGTTAAGCTTTCACTGGAATATGATATTGGGCCACTTTACTTGGCATGGATTAGTGGTTTCAGTTTAAGCAGCCTTGTTTATATAAGAAACAAAAGATACAAGAATTAAGCTGAGCATGTGTCAGTATATATCTACATTTTTTTTCTTTTCTTGTACATTTATTTTTTATAAATTTATTGTACTAATGTAGAAAATATTTAATTGTATATTAAATAACATATTTAAAAATTAATATATTTTACGATATCAAATATTTGATATATTTAATATATATTTCTATACTTTCAGGGTTTTTTTCTTTTCAGCCCTGTCAGGTATAAGAGAATTCAGAACGTTTGAAAGCATTTTATTTATGCTAATGTATTGAAAAATGTAGAAAAGGAATAAAATGGGACTCAGGTTTTTTATAGTCAAATATTTAAGTATCAGCCTAACCACTGCAAGGAAATTAGAGAAAATACATTTAGAATTTTTAAATATTTTATTAAGCTACTCTCAGTATTTTGTTTACATATATATTTAACTGATAATATACCCAAAAGTCTACTAAAATTCAGTGACAAAAATATTTCAAAATATGTATGCATGTGATCTGATTTGGGTCAATGTTGAGGATGAGCTTAGGTGATGACTTGATTGGGTTAAGGTAGCTATCACCTTAGTTTACCATCAAACCTGCAACAAGCTGTGCAGAGGACAAATGCAAGGTCAAGAATACAGTGAGCCACATCACTCATGCCTCCTTGTTCATCCTGGGGATGCACCAGTAATTCTAGGGGCTCAGGGCTGTGATGGTCGTGAGGAATCTCAAACCAGGAGTTCACCTTACTGCAACAGAGGGAAATTCTTGTGTGCCAAAGTTACATACAGCCACCTTTCATTCCTCATGTGGAAACCTGCCATACTGTGGGCTCTGGTGCAGCTGGCCTGGCCATAGCTTATCAGGAGGTAAGAGCAAGCAGGATGCTATCTCCTTACCAAGTACCATATTTTCTTAGATCACTCTCTCCTAACAAATGTGTCCCCACCTTCCCCTAGGAGATATTGAAAAATTCTATATAGAGTTTAAAAAAAAAACTTTATTTTTTACCCTTATAATACAATGTATATGAATCATTATTAGGATAAGCTGCCACTAAAACATTTTCTTTAATAGAAAGATACTGTAGGTAGTAAAACATTCTAAAATATATTCCTCAGCAGATTAGCCTCTCAAAGTTATTTAAATGGTGGGAATATTAAGAAAATACAAATACTGCTACATGTCCTAGTTATAAAACTCAGTCAAGCTAAAAACATTGCTCTCATCCTTATAACAACAAAGGTCTGAGGTTGCAGGGCAACCAAATAACTCCAAATCCATGAAAATAGTCTCTCCACAGAGTAAAGAAGGGAGGACTTGCCTACTGGGGCAGCTTCTTCCAGGTACCATACAAGCTGGTAAGAAGAATTCAGCTACAATTTTAACAAGTTGCTAAAGTCTGAGTTTGGACTAGCATGAGAATCTAGAACCCTTAAGAGCTAAACCATATAATTCACAAGGTGAATTACTACCACTCAGGGCTCTTCTCCATGGACAGCACCAGGTGCTCATAAGAAACATTTGGACAACACAAGAGACCTGAGAAAGCATCCCTCATGGTACTGGCATCCCTCCTGGGGACAGGAACAGAAGCTGTTGCATAAAGCCCTACCTCAATCCATCTACCCTTCTCCCCTCGGAAACAAGAGCCCCACCATGCTGGTGGAAAGGCAGCCAACCCTGTCATCTTGTGGCACTGGTAAAAGACCATTGCAGCTGGGAGGAGGGAACAGAAAAGCATCCTCTCTAGGGGGGCAAGGGTTATAGATACACCCTGGGCCTAGACAATTAAAGGCTGGGAAAGGAAAAATCACTGAGAATTCTTCATTCCTGAAACCCAGACACTATGTAGCTGCTTAAGACTGAGGTCAAAGCAGATCAACAGGGAATTTCCTCTCCCCTGCACCCCACTGTGAGGCCAATAAGCAGTGAATAGCAAGTAACCACAGTCTAATTTGAGGAGAGGGACAAGAGAGAGGAGGCACAGCGCCAAGTAAGGATATGCCGCTGAGTGTGGAGCAGACACTGACAAAAATCCTCTGGTAACACAGTGCTCATCCAAAATACAACTTAAACTAGAGAAACCTGAAACCTGTGGTACACTGAAGGCAAACAGAATAATAATACAGTCTGAACTCAGTTTAATTCCTGACTAGATTAACACAAACTCCACACGGAAGGCCTGGCAGAAGAATATGCATGCACAGGCATAAAGTTATTTACTTCAGTGTCTACTGTTTTACAAAAAAAAATGTGGGTGAATCTCCAATGCTGAGTGAAAGAATCTAGATGTAGAAGGCCAGATAATGAATGAGTCCATTCATATCATTTCTGGAAAAGGCAAAATTAGAGGGAAAGAGAGTAGGTCAATAGTTGCTAATGCCTCAAGTTGGGGGAGGGGTTAACTCCAAAGGGATATGGGATAATTTGTTCTATACCTTATTATATTGTTTGTTTCACAGCTGTATATATTTGTCAAAATTTGCAGAATTGTATGCTAAAATGGTGAATTTTACTGTTTGACAATTATACGCTAAATGAATAAAAATGAATTAATCATGATACATTGCAGATTTAAGAACACATTTTTTGTTTTAAAAAATGGAAATATTATAGTAAACGTACATGTACTTTTCAGATAGATCTTGGATTCAAAATGTTAATAAGTGGGGTATAATAGGTACATCTTAGAAATGATATACTGAAACTGCTTCCATCTGGAGAATCATAAAGCACATTAGTGCTCTGAATAAAGAAAAATCTAGAGAGTCTTTTTGTGAATATACACTTCTTAAGGCAATACCCTTCTGTGAAACACACACTAAGAAAAGATGACTTACAAGTTCTAGAACTTTGAAGAATTTATTGCTATATATTAGCTAAGGAGCATTTTTCAAGAAGCCATTTTAGAGAAGTACAATTTGTATAAATATATATAAAGAAAAACAATATAGGCCCCCCTCCTCCAGTGGGTAGTTTAGTTAATTGACCAGTAGAAAGTTATTTTCACATTAATACTATGATAACTATGTGAAAATTGCTCCTCTCCCCACAAAAAAAAAAAAAAAAAACCATGTAGCCGTATCTTAGGAACTTGCGCTAATGAAAGATCAAGTTGGAAATCACCCATGAACAATATCAGGCAGAGTTGGCTATGCAAATTGTGGGATCCATTGCAAAATGAAAATGAGGGGGCCACTGTCTAAAAAGCTGGTGAAAAAAAGTGTCATTTGAAATACTAAAGTATAAAACTTATTTCTTTTTTTCCTCTCTCTTGTCTTGTCATGATATTTTTTATTTGCTATTTAATGTCCTCTCCTACTGCACTGGATATTCTCCTGGTGAGTGCAAACCCTCATACATCTCCCTGGGCTCGAACTCATGACCCAACCTGTGTGTGTTCATGTAGTAAGGGAATCGGTTCCCCTCCCCATGGCCGGCCACCCCAATCCATAGAGGCTGGGCAACCCTCAAGGGGTTGCAACCTTCAAGCCAGGACTCTTTGTTACCTGGTTTGGAAATGGGCGAGAGTCACCTGCTTACTGCACCATGGTGCTGCTAACCTTGGGTGGAGATGGCCACGCCATGCCCACTAGGGAGAGCTCACACCCAACGTACACGGTAGCCTCCTGCCTTGTTAAGCACCGATTCCTGTGCTCATTCATGGAGATTCTGGTTAACTAAGCCTTTCTTGAGTCCCAGAAATCTGCATGTTGAAGGAGCTCTACAAATGATTTTGATATGCAACCACATTTGGGAGTAAGATATTACTCCTGAATTTGAGGTCTAGAGGCGAGTACAGGGGCTAGTTTGGAGAAGGTCTGATTTTTCACATTACATTAAATTGGCATCTGAGATGAGGGTATTTTCTGCTTCTTTATTTGGGAGCAGAATTCAGCCAAGATCAGCCATTAAAAAATATAAAAAACTTAACATCTTGCTTTTTACGAGACTAAGAATTGAAAGGAGGAAGTAAGGGGAAAAATTCAGGATTTGTTGTCACAAGTGTACCTTAAAGTCACATAAAAGCTCCTTAAAAACAAAGTAACCTCACAAGAGAGAAATTGCCAACCTTTTCTATATAATGTGGAAGAAGCAGATGGTTCTGTTTACTTGAACTGTTCAAAATAAATTTACATATTATTATATCTATATGAAACCAGATTATTTCCAAAGTAACCAAAGTAAAACGTTGAAAATTTTCACACAATCTTGTTCTAATTATTTCAGTAGCATTATCTGTAGATAATTAAACAGTTTCATAATTCAAAAAAGAAAAACAAAGCCTTTAAAATGTTCAAATATTTTTGGCAAAGAAAACAATTTCTTAAGTTTTTTAATTTGTTTGAAGATAATTAAAATTGTGACAACCTATTGAAGTAGTGCCAAGTAACTTGTTTACACATATAAGTAACAAAGTTTTTTCCCGGTGTCTACTCCAACTCTTCTTTCACATGGCTTTCAGGGGCATGCATCTAAGCAAAAGTATGATCTTGTTACCACCTTACTGTAAATACTTCAATGGCTTCCTAATCTTTTCAACAAAATTGTCAATTGTTTAGCATGGCATAAAGGGACTTTAAAATTTGGCTGTTTTATTTCCCACTTAACTCCTTCATCAGTTTGAAAAAATTAATAAACAGAAACTTCAACTAAATAGAGTTAGGAGACCAGAAGGAGGAACTCTCAAGTCCTGCTACCATAGCTGAGCTCAGCAAGAAAAAGAAAGACTCCTCTTCTTTCCTGGCAAGGACTGAGCCAATGAAAAGCCATGAACTCCTTATTTACTATAGCCCTCCAAACTTCCTTTTCCTCTCTGGAAAAGCCTTCTTCCCTTGCTGTGAGGGGACTTGCACGTGGCTCACCACAGTTGCAGACCCCAAACTGCAATTCTCTGCTGATCCTAAATAAACTCAACTTTGCTGAAGAAATATCTAGCAGTCTTTTAGTCAACTTTTTTAGGTCAGCAAGTTCTTTGTACTTTCCAGACTTTCTGGACTGCTTGCTTTCACATAATTTGTTTTTTTGGTTTTTTTTGACTTCACTACTAGATAAATGCTTATTTATTCTTTGAGGATGTGCTCAAATGTTCCTTCTTCGAGAGAGCCTTCTCTGGCTTGTTGTAGACATCATTAGATGCTTCGTCAAAAGAGAAAAAAATGAGAGAGTGAAAAGGGACAATAGTAGTGGAATAAGAAAAAGAACCTAGTACAGGTGTGTGGAACATTCCTTATAATCCTAGCTTTGTGATTATCTTTCCTGTGACCTTCAATATGTCACTCTTCCTCTCTGTCTTGTTTATGTCATTGACTAAATGAGAAAGATGAACCAGATGACCTGTAAATTACAGCCATCTGCTTCTATGCAGTTAAGAGTGGAGAGAAAAAAAAATGAAAAAAAACACACAAAAAAACATGGAATGGGATAGCAAAACAGTCTCAGATTTTGGCCTTTCTTAAGAGACTGGAGATGGAGAAGAGAAAAGGTAAAGATATGTACAAGTAGTGAGGTTGTGTTGCGAAAATTTTCTCATAAATTGGAAGCTATCCAACAAGAGTAATTCTAACTTCTCTCATCACAAAATGTTTACGATTTGAAAAAACAAGAGGAAGAAATGGAAGCAGGTATCAACTGGTCTTGAGAGTGAAGCGTAGTAGAGATAGAACAAATCGGAGAAGATTTGAACAAACAGCTGCAATGTATTCTATTATCAAGTATTTACTGAGCATCTACCAAGCAGGACTTTCTGTTCCAGGCAACAGGGTTACAAGGACAGACAAGTTAACCTTGAACCCTCCCCTTTTAGAGCATCATTAAATTGTCAAATGGTAGTATTGGTTATAGACGTGAATTTCTGGAAGGCCCAATTGGTCGAGGTTATAATAGCTTCAACAACGCTCAGCAGCTGGCTATTGGGGAAGAAGAGGCCAGTGGTGCTTCCTAAGGATTTGATGAAGAAATGATCAGTTCAGAGAGGAGGCGTCTTAGGGTGGTTGTGAATTTTATTTAAAATACGATACTAATTACTTGGAAAGACAAATGAAGCCTGAAAATAAGAAGTCAGAGATTGGGGTCAAGATGAGAGTGAATATTTTCTAGTTATGATATTCAGTTGCAAATGATTCAAATTTATGATTTTAAGCAAGCTAAGCATAACAAAAAATCCCATAATGCACAAGGCAAGAAGCCAGCACTCAAAAAGCAATGATATTATGGCTAAATGAAAATTATTAACTCCAGTTGTACACTTGATTACCCTTGAGCAATTTCAATTGATTTGGGTAAGACTCACATATGAGGAAATCTGAGATTTCATCCTGCATTTTTGGCTCAGTTTATAGTCCTCACACAAACACTGAAGTGCTCGTCCAAGGAATTAGATAACATTGCATGAGATGTTTTTTGAGTTGTTGGGTTTTTATATTTACAAATAATTCTAAATGATAGCTTGTTGAGAAAAATAAAGAAAAGTGAATTGGAAATAAGGTAGAAATGTGCTAACTTAAATCCTTGTAGATGAAAAAGAAATATCTTTAAACATTTAATCTCTTGAATATCAGTTGTTAAGCCATTTGATTTTTACATGATGTTTAAGAAAAATCAAGTGCAGCAGAGCTACCAGGATTTATCACTGCATTTAAATAAATGCATGAGTTGACAACTTTGTATGAATTAGTTATTAGATTTTATCCTGAGAGACGGATATTGTCAGGTTACCTAAAACAATAATTATTCACTAGGAGAAAAAGAAAGAAAGAAAAAAAGGATATAACACTTGATCAGTTTTCGCAAAAGGAAATTACTTTTAGTGAAGTGTGATTCAATCATAACACAAAAAAATCATACCAATGCCGTATCCTTTTCACTTACTTAAAAAAATCAATTTACTGTATATTTGTGATTCTATAAATTCTTACTAAAAGTATTATAATTCTCGTTCTTCCCACTTTATTTAAAAGTGTTACTGGATATCAAGCTGAAGCATCAACTACTTGGTTAAAACTAGGCCAAGGGTTATTGTCCATAGGAAGTAATTTGATTATTCCTCCTGAAATGATGACAGATTTTAATGTATGCAACACAGCACTATGGACAGGATATCCTGTACATGTATATGAGTATTTGCTTTTGTGGAAGGTGGAAAATGGAGGCAATATCTAATTAGTCATGACAAGAGTGACTGGTACACATGATTTGGCATCCATGCCTGTGTTTCAAGCAGGGGCTTCACCGAACACCTGAACTGGGTGCATAGAATCCCCTTATGTCAGTGAATCCTGTTGCAACCAAAGCTGTACTGCTGAAAAGGATGAAATTATTTGGGGTTGCACACAGTAAGATTTCTTGAAGATATTTTGCTAATAAATTCAATTTTATTCTCAAGTTTATTAAATACAAAATATATGAAAAATTGTACCTGTGTTTACATACAGCATCTATTTATTAATATCTGTTCTTGACTCAATTGTTAAAAATTTATTTTGATGGTCCGACATTTAAGGAACTTCCACATACCTGACTGTGCTTCGTATCACAGCCTGGAGCTGACGAAGCACTGTGCTGTACAGCTGCAGATTAATTCTTAGACAGAGTTTTCCGCTTCACTACCTCTTGCCAAAAATAATTGCTGATTGTGCCAAGTTGTGTCTTTATCACCTGTTAAAGATCTCGGTGCACTGTCACGTGGCACCTAAGGTAAGTATGAATTTCTTCTTGCCTTTACTTTTCTTATTGCGCTCTATTCATAAAGCTTTTCTTTCTTTCATTGGCCTGTATCATCTATTGTATGAGATGAGCTTTAAGTCCATGTGATGTTTCTGTTTTTTAATTTGCTTTTTCAAACGCGGTTACTTTCTAAAGCCATCTAAAAATTTGAAACCAGAAAATGAATCTACTTTATTTTCACTGCCACTTAGCTGTCTTTTGCTTTTCAAGCACATCAAACCACAACCAAAGCAAAGAATGAAGATGAGAGAAAGAGTGAATTCTGAACCAGACCCAGTGTTTTCTGCCCAAAGCTCCAAGAGACAATGTTGGAAACTCCTGCAATTCACATCCTGGAAGTATTCTGACTCAATGCAACTGGTAAATATTAAGTATATGCTTTTGTGGATTAAAGCTTAGCTCTTTTCCCAACACAACTTAATAATCATTTGGATTGGCTTATTTGTTTGTGAAAATATCTAAATAAAACAGCACTATATGCAAGGATAAATGTCTCAGAATCAGTTGTACTTTTCTTAGTGTCAGATTTAAAACAGCTTTTTTTGCATTTATATTTGCAGAAGTAATGAAAAAGTATAAATATATTTTATAATAAAATTTTATAGAAATACATGTGTTTTGCAATTCTTTTCTGTACCCACACCACCACAAAATATATGACATGGGGATTCCCTGGTGGCGCAGTGGTTGAGAGTCCGCCTGCCGATGCA